>NC_036855.1:54017798-54319079 GCF_002910315.2 Salvelinus sp. IW2-2015
GGCCAAAGGACTTGTGAAGATGCTGGAGGAAACAGGTACAAACGTATCTAATCCACAGTAAAACGAGTCCTATATCGACATAACCTGAAAGGCCGCTCAGCAAGGAAGAAGCCCACTGCTCCAAAACACCATAAAAAAAGCCAGACTACGGTTTGCAAACTGAACATGGGGACGAAGATCGTACTTTTTGTAGAAATGTCCTCTGGTCTGATGAAACAAAAATAGAACTGTTTGGCCATAATGACCATCGTTATGTTTGGAGGGAAAAAGGGGGAGGCCTTCAAGCCGAAGAACACCATCCCAAACGTGAAGCACGAGGGTGGCAGCATCATGTTGAGGGGTGCTTTGCTGCAGGAGGACTGGGTGCACTTCAACATAATAAGATGGCATAAATAAGTCAGGAAAATTATGTGGATAGTTGAAGCAACATCTCAAGACATCAGTCAGGACGTTAAAGCTTGGTCTCAAACGGGTCTTCCAAATGGACAATGACCCCAAGCATACTTCCAAAGTTGTGGCAAAAATGGCTTAACCTCTTGGAAATAGGCGGGCGCTATCCACTTTGGGAAAAAATCGTGCCCAAATTAAACGGCCTCGTACTCTGTTCTAGATCATACAATATGCATTTATTTTACTATTGCGATAGAAAACAATCTGAAGTTTTCTTAAAACTGGTTTGAATTATATCTGTGAGTAAACAGAACTCATTTGGCAGCAAACTTCCAAACAGGAAGTGAAAATTCTGAAAATGGGGCTCTGTGTCAGGGCTTGCCTATTCAATTGCCTTTTATTTATGGATCTGTATGCCACTTCATACGCCTTCCACTAGATGTCAACAGGCAGTAGAATGTTGAATGGGGTGTCTAGCTTGAATGTGAGACCGAATGAGAGCTTTTGGAGTGGCAGGTCCGCTCTATTGCAGTATTCAACTGCGCACCAGGAACCCCACCTTGTCTTCTGAAATGCGTTAGGTATACACGACGAAATGCTCCATCTTCGGATTTTATTGGATACATATGAGAAAAAACATCCTAAAGTAGGATTTTTAACCGAGTTTGACCAGTTTATTCGACGTTTATTGGGATTTTTGAATTTTCGTTCCATGCGCCAAGAGATGTGATGACACGTGCGCTCCACAATGCTAGCCAAAGTTGCAATTCGACAGAAGAAAGGGACATTCTAAAAACAAAAACAACGATTTATTGTGGAAATAGGACTCCTTGCACTTCATTCTGATGGAAGATCATCAAAGGTAAGAGAATATTTTATGATTTATTTCGTATTTCTGTGGTTTATGTTGGCTCCAACAAGGCGGAGGAATTGCTGGGCGCTGTCTCACAATATTACATGCTGTATTTTGTACTAAAGTTTTTTTTTTTTAAATCTAACACAGCGGTTGCATTAAGAACCAGTGTATCTTCATTGCGTGTACAAACATGTATTTTTTAGTAAAGTTTATGATGAGTTTTTTGGTTTAGATTACGTGACTGTCCAAAATTTTCTCCGAACAATTTGGATGCATTTAATGGCTACGTATTCACAATGTAAAACCCGATTTGTAGCTCTAAATATGCACATTTTCGAACAAAACATTAAATGTATTGTATAACATATGTTATAAGACTGTCATCTGATGAAGTTGTTCAAAGGTTAGTGATTCATTTTATCTCTATTTGTGGGTTTTGTGAAAGCTATGTTAACGTGGAAAAATGGCGTTGTGTTTTTGGATATTGTGGTGAGCTAACATAAATCATTTGTGTTGTTTCGCTGTAAAACACTTAAAAAATCGGAAATATTGGCTGGATTCACAAGATGTTTATCTTTCATTTGCTGTTACAACATGTATTTTTCATAAATGTTTTATGATGAGTATTTATGTATTTCACGTTGCTCTCTGTAATTATTCTGGCTGTTTTGGTGCTATTTGTGACGGTAGCTGCAATGTAAAACTACGATTTTATACCTCTAAATATGCACATTTTCGAAACAAAACATAAATGTATTGTATAACATGATGTTATAAGACTGTCATCTGATGAAGTTGTTCAAAAGTTATAAAGGTTAGTGATTAATTGTATCTCTATTTGTGGGTTTTGTGAAAGCTATCTTTGCGGTGGAAACATGGCGTTGTGTGTTTGGCTATTGTGGTGAGCTAATATAAATATATATTGTGTTTTCGCTGTAAAACATTTTAAAAATCGGAAATGATGGCTGGATTCACAAGATGTTTATCTTTCACTTYCTGTATTGGACTTGTGATTTCATGAAATTATATTATATGATATCCCTGTCGCGCTAGGCTAGGCTATGCTAGTCAGCTTTTTTGATGAGGATGATCCCGGATCCGGGAGGGGGGGTCCGTGGACAACAAAGTCAAGGTATTCGAGTTGTCATCACAAAGCCCTGACCTCAAACCTATAGAACATTTGTGGGCAGAACTGAAAAAGCATGTGCGAGCAAGGAGGCCTACAAACCTGACTCAGTTACAACAGCTCTGTCAGGAGGAATAGGCCAAAATTCACCCAACTTATTGTTGGAAGCTCGTGGATGGCTACCCGAAACGTTTGACCCAAGTTAAACAATTTAAAGGCAATGCTACCAAATACTAATTGAGTGTATGTAAACTTCTGACTCCCTGGGAATGTGATGAAAGAAATAAAAGCTGTAATAAATKATTCTCTACRATTATTCTGACATTTCACATTCTTAAAATACAGTGGTGATCCTAACTAACCTAAGACAGGAAATTTGTACTAGGATTAAATGTCAAGAATTGTGAAAAACTGAGTTTAAATGTATTTGGCTAAGGTGTATCTAAACTTCCGACTTCAACTATAGTAGGTARGTGGTTGCAAAGGGCATCAGTGTCTTAACAGCACGATTTGCCAAGGCAGGATATTCTGAGCGCAGCCCAATCCAGAAATCTGGCAGTGGCTTCTGATTAAATTCAATTTTCACAGAACCGCTTTTTGCAATTTTGACAAGGCTCTCTTMTTCAGATATCGGAATGTGGACTGGAGGCAGGACATGAAAGGGATAACGAATCCAGTTGTTTGTATCATCCGTTTCGGGAAAGWACCTGCGTAACTGCGCACCCAACTCACTCAGTTGCTTCGCTATTTCACATTTGATATTGTCTGTAAGCTTGAGTTAATTTGCACACAGAAAATCATACAATGATGGAAAGACCTGTGTGTTGTCCTTGTTAATGTAGATAAAAAAACATGAGCTGGCGCACACCCCAAAAAATTTTGTTTGTGTGGAGGTGCTGACTAACGGCGAATAAACTATAAACTATCAAAATAAAGAAAGTTGCACACTCCATATATACACTCCCAATAATATATTGGGTATTTACCAACGTTTCGGCATCACTGTGCCTTCTTCAGGGTAATGTCATGAATACTTGAACCAGGTTATACAAAGAGTGAAATTAGTGCAACCAATGACAATAGTGAGGGGTGTGTCATAATGATTAAGTTAATTAGAATGAATRAGTGAAACGGTTAAAAAACAGTAGTTTATGGCATATTAAACATATTATGCTATTGTTATCATATTGTTATCAAATAATTGAATAGTGTACATCATATTAGCATCAACATACATTATTGTTAAATTCAATTTCACATATTTAATTGTTTTGTATTTCATTTCATATTTGTTACATGTAATATTTTGGTTCAACCTTAATGCATAATGAGCGTCATCAACAGGGGGAACATAGTAGGTGTACGCTAATGAGCTGTAGAAAGAATATATCAATTTATAASACTTGTTCATCAAAGAAAGAAGAAAAGAAAGCAGGGCCTGAGATCAAAGTCAATATTCAGACCACTAGGGGTCAATGTTTTTAGATAGGATATCCAGTTAGCCTCCCTTTATAGTWGTAGGAATCTTGACGTTACCTTCTCTCCTTGGTAGAGCAACATGCTCAATGCCTGTGTATTTGAGGGAGGAGATGGGATGGTTAGCTTCAACAAAGTGAGCTGCTACTGGACTGTCAATGTTCTCACACCTGATTGAGCTGCGGTGTTCAGCTATGCGTTGTTTTAATGCATTGTCTTTTCGTTTGTCCTACGTAGACTTTTCCACACAAACAGGTGATGAGATAGATTACTCCCTTGGTCTTGCATGAGATGATACCCCTATCGGGTATTTTTCAAGCTCTATGTGGGAGTCTGAAGAAGGATGTTTTTATAGTGCTATTGCACTGTGCGCATGAGCCACATTTGTAGTTCCCATTTGGGATAGGTGTCAAGAGTGTCTGAGCGGGCTCAGGGGGCTCAGGGGGTATGTCAGATCTCACCAAACTATCTCCAATATTGCGACCATGCTTATAGACCACCAGTGGGGGTTCCTTGAGGAGGTGTGCAATTTTCTTGTCTAAATGCAGAATATGCCAGTGCTTTTTCAGGATTGCTTTCATTTTTTCCGAAGCCTTGGTGTAGTTAGTGCAAAAGACGGTTGCGTTGTTTTTCTTCTTTGGTTGAGTTTTTAGTAATTCCTCTCTTGGTTTTAGAGATATTGTCATCATTGCAGCATCAAAYGTTTTGTCCTTGTAGCCTCATTTTGAATTTATCTGTCATTTCTTTTAGCATTGCTGTCAAAATCTGTCTGGTGGCCACAGATTCGTTTAACCCTGCATAACTGGCTATATGGTAGACCATTCTTGAGGGGAAGGGGATGCATACTATCCTCACATAGCAAGGTATTGTGGTCAGGGTATTGTGCTCATCATTATGCAAGCGYTCAGACAATTGAAAATTATGGTCAGTAAAGAAAACTATAATGTCTCAATTTTAATACTTTGCCCCTTGATAACCAGCGCACTTCTGTATGTTGTAAAAMCATTACATGGTGGCTGCCCATATTATTGCATAGCGCAGAAAATACACAAGTGTTCAGGGGCCTTGTTTTAACAAAGTTAAACATTTTCACGGTAGTGTCCAAAACYTCTTTCAAGCTGTCAGGCATTCCCTTAGCAGCAAGAGRCTCTGGGTGGACACTGCAGTGTACCCAAGTGGCATCGGGAGCAACTGCTTGAATGCGCATTACCACTCCACTATGTCTCCCTGTCATGGCTTTTGCGCCATCAGTACAGATACCAACACATCTTGACCACCAAAGTCCATTTGATGTCACAAAGCTGTCCAGTACTTTAAAAATATCCTCTCTTGTTGTCCTGGTTTCCAGTGMTTTGCAGAAGAGGATGTCTTCCTCAATTGACACTCCATAAATGTAACGGACATATACCAGGAGCTGTGCCAGGCCCGCCACGTCTGTTGACTCATCCAGCTGTAACACAGAATTCCTTGGCTTGTATGCGAAACAGTAATTGTTTCAAAACATCTCCTGCCATGTCACTGATGCGTCGTGAAACAGTGTTGTTTGATGAATGCATTGTCTGTATAGTTTTTTGGGCTTTTTCCCCCAGCATTGTCCCAGCCATTTCCCCTGCAGCAGGAAGAATTAAGTCCTCCACGATAGTATGGGGCATGCCTGACCTAGCCACTCGGTAACTTACCATATGAGATGCTTCTAGCCTCTTCTTATTAATGGTATCTGTTGCTTTTATACATGTCTTATTACTRGAAAGTCGTCTTAATTCTCGCTCAAAAACCTCCAGTGGCTATTTTCCAAATTGGCATGTCTTATTTCTAAATGTCTGAGCAAGGTTTCATTGAGTTGTGAGATAGTACTTTTGCACATATAACACACTGTGGCTGAGAAAAGGCACTTCTCCCAATATAAGTGAACCCCAAATGAATGTAGTTCTCATCATATTTACGCCTCTTCGATGGTCCAACGTCCCTGMCTGTTGTTCGGTGCTTTCCCGGGTAAGGGGGCAGTAGCTCTTCGGCTGCATCAGATTCACAACTGTCAGTGTCCATGCTAGATGGGCTAACAACAAATGTAGAATTACTGATGCTAGCATTGGATGTGCTCGTGGAAGCAGAACAACTTGTCTCGTCGACAGGTGCAGGTGTAGTACTGCTGGTAGTAGCAGTACTACGAGTAGAGCTGGTATGTGTCTCTATGGACGTGGGCCTTGCTTTTTTAAACAATTTATCAATTTTCTAGCAAACGGAATGAGCAGCAGCTACYTTTGGCTACATACGGACCGTCAGTGGAATTCCCACGAGAGAGTAACGGTTAATGTGATTGAATGTTAATTATTTGACTAGGCTACCTGTATTTGACATTGTGTTGTTATTTCGCTGAACACTGGATGGTTTAATTGTATTTTTGGCAGTGAAACGAGGCTACTCAGGTGAGAGAAAAAACTTACCCAAATGTGTAGCCCCGTTGGAAAATATAAATGGACTGTTTGAAAATGTGAATATATATATTTTTAAACAAATTATTATTATTATTATTTATGTGAATCACATTTTATTTGGCGTACCCCCGACGGCATTGCGCATACCCCACTACCTAACATTACATTGATTGTAGCAGCTCACTTGACATCACCTGCCTGTTGTCCTTGATTTCYTTTGTTTCATAAAAAAGATTTATAAACGAAACCACCAAAATCCTACCTAATTCCTTTTATACTGCCGCTATCATTTAAAAAAAAGTCCACCATACACCTACATCAGCTTTCGTAGCTTCAAAGGAGTGCTAGGTGACTAAATGTATGGTTCTGTTAGATAAATGTAATGCTATTAAATTAAAGTGTGATAGCCCAAATGCAAAGCACAGTAGTGAGAATCCCTCTGCTGGCTAATATCTGATGCTTGGTAGGGTTGGGACTGGTTAATATTTGAATTGGTGAGTAGTGTGTTGTAGGAAGTGGTGTTGGAGGGCCAGTAGGGGAAACCCCTCCAGTATTGGGGATACTGCTCAATGAAYGGTACTGTCCTTTGGATGACACAATTTATGCAGATATCAAATTGGAATTTATCACAACACAATTGATTGAACAGCACTAAAATGCACAATATACTTTGTAATGTCTGGAGAACTTTTGGTGGAGAAGCAGACTTTTCTCTCTCTCTTTTGCAACATTTGATGAAGACTTTCTCAGTCTCTCTCCCTGCGTCTGATATCTCTTCTTTTTGAAAGCATTATGGCACAGCGTTTGAAGTCGAGATTAAAATCAGTTCATATAATCACACTTTGATTCTCACACCAGTCAGTGTTTCAAAATGAAAGGCAAACACATTTACTATAAGTACATAAGACAATACGGTCAAAACAGATTCTAATTAGATTTCCTGCCTGAGTAAATATATGTCAAAAGGAACAAGTTGATGGAGAGTGTAAGGGAAAGAGCAACATATAAATATAAATATAGTTGAACCATATTAGTATCCAGAGAAATGAACACTTTGCCTGACATTGTGTAATCTTGTCACTTTGAAGTAGCTTTTGGCTCTGAGTGACCCTGTGTTGTGTAACTGCCTGGCATGGTGGAGCCTGACACTGTGTTGTCCTGTCAACTTGGATTACCCCTCTCTCTTGACCTGATGAATACTCTTACTTCTGACATTTCTTACATGACAAACGACCTACAGTTGAAGTCGGAAGTTTACATACACCTTAGCCAAATACATTTCAACTCAGTTTTTCACAATTCCTGACATTTAATCCTAGAAAAAATTCCCTGTTTTAGGTCAGTTAGGATCACCACTGTATTTTAGGAATGTGAAATGTCAGAATAATAGTAGAGAGAATGATTTATTTCAGKTTTTATTTCTTTCATCACATTCCCAGTGGGTCAGAAGTTTACATACACTCAATTAGTATTTGGTAGCATTGCCTTTAAATTGTTTAACTTGGGTCAAATGTTTCGGGTGGCCTTCAACAAGCTTCCCACAATAAGTTGAGTGAATGTTGGCCCATTCCTCCTGACAGAGCTGMTGTAACTGAGTCAGGTTTGTAGGCCTCCTTGCTCGCACATGCTTTTTCAGTTCTGCKCACAAATGTTCTATAGGATTGAGGTCAGGGCTTTTTGATGGCAACTCCAATACCTTGACTGCGTTGTCCTTAAGCCATTTTGCCACAACTTTGGAAGTATGCTTGGGGTCATTGTCCATTTGGAAGAACCATTTGTGACCAAGCCTTAACTTCCTGACTGATGTCTTGCAATGTTGCTTCAACATATCCACATAATTTTCCTGCCTCATGATGCAATCTATTATGTGAAGTGCACCAGTCCGTCCTGCAGCAAAGCACCCCCACAACATGATGCTGCCACCCTCGTGCTTCATGGTTGGGATGGTGMTCTTCGGCTTGCAAGCATTCCCCTTTTTCCTCSAAACATAACGATGGWCATTATGGCCAAACAGTTCTATTTTGTTTCATCAGACCAGAGGACATTCCTCCAAAAAGTACAATCTTTGTCCCCATGTGCAGTTGCAAAGCGTAGTCTGGCTTTTTTTATGGTGGTTTTGGAGCAGTGGCTTCTTCCTTGCTGAGCGGCCTTTCAGGTGATCTTCTTGTTCACTTCTAATCACCTACCAATTATATGGACCTCTTTGTTTCCCTGAAAACCAGCTTCTAGGATACAAGTGTAACCTACCAATAAACAGTAGATGCAGAAACATACTGCCTATATTGGAACAGGGAGAAGATATCAGTTCACTGCTGCCTGTACATTATCTGATGACATTCCACCTTTGACCAAGTGTTCTGGATTAACCTTTGACAATTTGAATAATACATGTACTATTTCATTGTGTCATTGCTTCTATCACAATAGTAAGTCATGGACATTAACATTTATAGTGCAGTGGATGGCATCTGTTTCTGCTGAGGTGTACAATTCGGTTGGCTCATTAACATTGGCATTAATGTTTCATAGAAATGTACCTGACTACAATTTGAAAAGGTTGGGATTCAGGCATTGTCTGTCTTTCAACTCAATTATTTCAACACACATATCACCTTCAAGATCAGCAGACCTTTGCAGTACCTTTGAAGGGCAACATTCCCAGGTCAGCAAAGGCCAGRTCTTTTTTCTCATCTTRCATTCTTCAGTGAATACTAACACGACCATATGAGCTGATTAGAATGCTAATTTGAGGTTGGTTGGGTGATCACTTGTCAGGCAGCTGTTTGGGCGTGGATGAACTGTTCAGGAACACATTGTCTCTACAGATGGACGCCCCCCTCCTCTCAACCACCGCTATACAGTGTCTTCAGGAAGTATTCATACCCCTTGTCTTATTCCACATGTTGTTGTGTTAAGCCTGAATTTAAAATGTATTTAATCGATTTTTTTAAACACAATACACCATAATCTAAATCCAAACACAATACCCCATAATGACAAAGTGAAAACATGTTTTTAGAAATGTTAGCAAATCTATTGGAAATTAAATACAGAAATAACTAATTTACATAAGTATTCACACCCCTGAGTCAATGCTTTATAGAAGCATCTTTGGCAGTGATTACAGCTATGAGTCTTTCTGGTAAGTCTCTAAGAGCTTTCCACACCTGGATTGTGCAACATATTCCCATTATTCTTTTCAAACTTCTTAAAGCTCTGTCAAATTGGTTGTTGATCATTTCTAGACAAGTATTTTCAGGTCTTGCCAAAGATTTTGAAGTAGATTTAAGWCAAAACTGTAACTCGGACACTCAAGAACATATCATATTTGTAGATGTGGCCTTTTGTTTTAGGTTATTGTCCTGCTGAAAGGTGAATTCATCTCCCAGAGTCTGGTGAAAAGCAGACTGAACCAGGTTCTCCTATAGTATTTTGCCTGTGCTTAGCTCCATTCTGTTAATTTGTTATCCTGAAAATCTCTCCAGTTCTTAACGATTACAAGCATACCCATAACATGAAGCAGCCACCKCTATGCTTGAAAATATGGAAAGTMGTGCTCAGTAATGTGTTGTATTGGATTATCCCCAAACATAACACTTTGTATTCAGGACAAAAAGTTAATTGCGTTGCCAGTATTACTATAGTGCCCTGTTGCAAACAGGATGCATATTTTGGAATATGTTTATTCTGTACAGGCTTTTCACTCTGTCAATTAGGCTAGTATTGTGGAGTAACTTCAATGTTGTTGATCCATCTTCAGTTGGGAGTATGCATATRCTTGCCTTAGGGCCTGAGCTCCAGGCAGTTAGATTTGGGCATGTCATTTTAAGCAAAAATTGAAGAAAAAAAAGGTGAGGATCCTTAAGCAGTTTTTTAAAGAGCACAGAAAATGAGCAAAATATGAGTGTTTGATTTTTGGGGTGAACTTCCCTTTTAATACTTTATCTTCACATCTTGTGCSTCATTTCTCTGATCACCCTTGGGTCCAGAGGGAAATGTTTTTKGAATMCTGATATGGTGGGTGACTTAATAAAAACAACATTGGAACGTGGATTGAATGGATGAAACCCCCTTGAGTTCCTAGTAGACTGGAAAAACAGTATGAAAACCTTCCCAGGGGGCTTGACAAGGTCATTTTCCTTCACCAATCCAGTGATGAGTGACTCAGAGGAAGGGCGAGGGGCTCCGGGAACTGATAATAACAGATGGGTGTAGTTTAAGAATTAGGGGAGCTGATTTCCAGGTACTCATCCTCATTTAAAAAAAATTCTACGTCCTTCTATGTGGGGCTGAGATACATTCCTGTATGTGTGTCTCAAAATCATTATAAATCCATCGTCGGACTAACTGGCCATTTTAATCTTTGAGATTATTCTGGACTACAGGTGGAGCCTTGGCAAAAATCAGGTTTGACAGGGAAGCCAGACCAATGATTCCCTAGGCACAGCTGTTTGCCCTCTATTATGGCCATTCAGGTCACACAGCGTCTGACCATAACAAAGAGGATGGGAGAGAGGCTTGGGAGACAGCACTCTCTCCTGAGCTACAGCCTCTTACACATCTGTAATGAGAAACCTGTSGGAAACCCCAGAGTTTGTCACCGTCAGGTAGGAAACTCAATATAGATCCTCACAAACTCTCGAACTGATYAAAAGATCAGGTTCATTTTTCATATGATGCTTCAGTTATGAAGTATTCTTCCAYCAAAAACAAAATGCATTGATGTCCAACGTCAGGTATATTGAAATATTYCTTTGATAMAATGTTTTGGGTGGTGGAAACTGGGAAAACTATTTAACGTCAGATATACAGGTATGTGTATATGAGAACAAGCTCCAGTATGTTTAACAAGTTAACAGATATAAACTACTCAGCTTTCTCATTGATGGTGTTGGCTTTAATTTCATTGAATTTGCAATAAAACTAAAATTGTGCATACTTTATGTCTGTCAAACAATATAAACTCAGAAAATACACAAGGGCATGTGGGTCTTGCATAAAACAACTATAGTGGTACACATCAAATAAAATTGTGCAGAGAACGGCCCCAAACAAGCCCTAATAGCTTTTTTTTCAATTCATTAGAATGGAGTTTTCCAGTTGAATGGCTGTGAAGACTTAGGGTTTGACAGTGAAGTACTAGAGGGGAACTAGATTACTTGACTGTTGAATACATATGCAATAGCTACGGACTTACTGATGACGCAATGTAGCCAACGCTTTCTAGTGATTTATCCTGTGAGTTGTAGTACATGTCTCTCATTTTCTCAGCCAAAGAGCATTAATCTGATGGCAGTTGAATGGGTCCAAACGTGCATCATATTCTACATTTCAGCTGGGCAAAAATGTGTTTTGGTTGAGTGGATTTGGGTACTCTAAATGTTCTTATGTTTTGTACTTCATCTCGATTTCTGTGAATCCTAATAATAACGATGAAAATATGGATAATTTACACTGCAAACACTTGTCTTAGACTACATCAGTAAGATTATACAGTATATGACAATACTCCACTCATMTACTTAGATAACAATTATATATCTAGGACTTGGCAGACCCAAGCTTGATGCACTTAGTTCACATTAACTAAGTTAAAATACTCTATAAAATATTTAATAGGGACACACACATACGGTACAGTAAAAGTATAACTTTGAGGGCATCCAATAAAACAGCTGTGGTGCATATGCATCTCCAATGGGATAGGAATATACTTTGATGTGTTCGTCTGTTTAATACGTTTTATATACATACCCAATMATTTATTTGACATATTTCAGACACACCTTGTGTCCGCCCTTGCAGTGTGCAAAATAACCACAATGGGACGGCACTTAATTGACAACATGGAGCAAGATGTATCCGTACGTACAGTATCTAAGTGAAAATAGTAGGCAATGCAGAGTTAGTAAATTAGTAAATTGAGTGGCCATTCAATGATTTTACATTTCACCCTAAAARGTTGGGGTTGTATATTAAAATAATTTGCCTATACTGCTCTCCCAATATCACCAGTGCAGCCCTCTGATGGGTGACATACTGTTTGTACACAAACTTTCTGTCCTTACTTACATATGTGGAGGTCACACGTTCGCAAGYGTGCTATGCCCATAGGAGGAACAGGGGAACGTGCTTCCTCAGATTTATCCTGTTCAAATATCTAAAAATTGTTTGTTTTTGTTTTTTCTCTGTAATACTACTASCCACTTATACATTTTATGAAGCTGGCTTTAGCTAGCCCAGATAGGTTCCCAATCTCCCAACCTCATAACCAGCTACCTAGAAGCCATTAGAAAAGCAAGCAATYACTAAATTCACTGAATATTCCTTTCAATCTTTTACCTAGAAGCATATTTAGTTTCTTTKAAAAAATTACCAGTCAGGAAGATACAGACAGCTCAAGAGTTATGATTAGATATGCAGAAAAATATATATTTTTTACATAGAATTAAGCATAATGATTACGGCTTTAGAATGCAGGAAAAAAGCACTTTCAGGTGTCTGAAAAATGCAACATTTTCCAACTTAGGCCCCTTCCGGACCACCCCCAAGCCATCCTCACGTACTTTGTGCCCCCTCAGATTTCGGGGGTGCATGACAACCCTGCAAGTTAGACTTATGAAACAGTTCTGTTGAACAGATGTTGATTGGACAAAGCTCTGGTCTCAGCTTCATTGCTTCAAACCACATATTATCGAAGTCTGTTTGTTGTTGTAAGGCTGTAGAAGGCTGCCATATTTCATCAGGTGGTGAAAAAATMTACAATGGACAATAACTAACTCTATTTTTATTTCCACTGAATCTGCCTCTAAGAGGGCATTGCATTGTACTGTAGAGATAGATGGCTGTCTGCCAATTACTGGGATCACACTCACCCCTCTCAACCTGGCCCTGATTAAGTGTAACTCAGCCTTCCAGACAGTTATAAATAGAGCACCGTTATTCAATTGAATGCTGAGGATTATGCCCTAGACTTACACACTTTCTCCCCTGATTTTCCCCTCTGTGCAGGTAAAGAAACTGCCAACTAGGGTATATACTGAATATAAAGAAATGTGTTAAGCTTCTTTGATTCAGACCAAAGCTCAAAAATCTGGTTCTCAGCATAGCATGTTTGTCATAAATCAGTTATGATTCGATGAATGTGGGTTTGTTTGTGTGTGATTGMTTGAGTGTCTTGTCCTTGCATGTCCAATGCACTTCGTGGATGTTGAGTGCTTTCCTCCTCCATGATCCATTTAAAGACCACAATTCCCTTTGATGAACAGCCCATGAGGTTATGATGAAAGACTAATATAACATTGACGCAAGGTCACCTAACGTGTAAATATAGCAATGAATCTTTACCAGACTTCCTATCTAACATCAGAACGTGGAAATAGATGTTAATCCCTTCATCACGTCGATTAGTTGACAATGTAGCTTTAAACATGACAYAGAAGAAAAGGTATAATYTGACCATGAGAGAGGTACACAAGAGATTTGAGTGACTTATGTACAAATGACTATCGATAGAGATGAATGTATGGCCCGCAACATTATCTCATTTGGAATGTTCAAATTCCTCTATGATCTCCAATTATTTCAAGAGGGTATGAGCAGGMAGACAYGCATTCAGGTGAGTAATAAAGGAAGGCTTACCCTTGACTTGTTTTTTAAATGAAATACAGGGGAGATATTCTATACATTTCACAAGTGAGTTACAGGTTACATTTATTATGCTTGTATTTCTTAACTGATAATATATATTTTTTAACCCAATACATTACATCTTACATCCACTCTACACCAAGGAATGCCTGTGCCATTTAATCAAAGTTGTGTCAATATGGTCTGTGGTGGTCATCCTGTCCAAATATGTCTGTGACATTCTACAGTTGTAGAGAAGGGGGTAAATCTCTCTGTCCACTATCAGCGATGGATAAAACATGACTGGAAAGGTCATAGCAATGTCAATGCATTCTGAGACAAATCCGGTTGATATTGAGGTTTATGTGCCATACTAAAAGGAAGAAACAGTCAGGAAACACAAAAAAAATATAGCAATAATGTATTTAAATTGCAAGTATTTCTCAAGAGTTACAGATTAAATCTAGGTCTAGGACAGCCGGGTGTCCATCATTTCTRGTGGAATTTCATTTTACCTAAAGAGGGATGGTAATAGAATTGCAGGTCTTTTGAATTGTCATTTATTATGTAAAGCAACATCAGAGAGGGAAGTAAAATGGCAATGATGATTAATGTCATCTTTCCCTTAATGGTCAATTATTGAAAAGATCAATGAATCCTCCCTGTTCCAGTAATCTGTCACTGAGACACTGGTACATTCTATGGGTTTGTTGCGGTAAAAGGCAAATTAACCCTAATTAATCTTTTGTGGATGTCGGTTCATAGGGAGTTTAACTGATAACTTCTATTCTGATGCTAAAGCATGGCTGCTGAGGCTCCCTGGGGAGAAGATGGACTGAATCTGACAGCTAATGAGCTTTGATCCACGCATATCCAGTCAAAAAAAAAAGGACAATATCCTATCCTAATTTCATACATTTTACAATGTGTACAGAACAATTCAATCACTCCATCAATTTATCTTTTTTTTTTTGGAGTAGAGAACGAATTAGGATTTGACATACACTATACTGTATTTCCAAAATTATTTGGACACCCCTTCAAATTAGTGGATTCAGCTATTTCAGCCACACCTGTAGCTGACAGGTGTAGAAATTTGAGTACACAAACATGCAATCTCCATAGACAAACATTAGCAGTAGAATGGCCTTACTGAAGAGCTCAGTGARTTTCAACATGGCACCGTCATAGGATGCCACCTTTCCAACAAGTCAGTTCGTCAAATTTCTGCCCTGCTAGAGCTGCCCCGGRCAACTGTAAGTGCTGTTATTGTGAAGTGTAATGTCTAGGAGKAACAACTGCTCAGCTTCCAAGTGGTAGGCCACACAAGRTCACAGAATGGGACAGCTGAGTGKTGAAGCGGTTGCAACACTCACTACCGAGTTCCAAACTTCCTCTGGAAGCAACATCAGCACAAGACCTGTTTATCGGGAGCTTCATGAAATGAGTTTCCATGGCCGAGCAGCTGCACACAAGCCTAAGATCGTCATGCGCAATACCAAYCGTCGGCTGGAGTGGGGTGAAGCTCGCTGCCATTGGACACTGGAGCAGTGGAAATGCGTTCRSTGGAGTGATGAATCACGCTTCACCATCTGACAGGTCGAAGCACGAATATGGATTTTGTGGATTCCAGGAGAACSCTTCCTGCCCTAATGCATAGTGCCAACTGTAAAGCTTGGTGAAGAATGGTCTCGGACTGTTTTCCATGGTTCGGGCTAAACCCCTTAGTTCCAGRGAAGGGAAATCTTAACACTCGAGCATACAATGACATTCTAGACAATTCTATGCTTCCAACTTTGTGGCAARAGTTTGGGGAAGGCCCTTTCCTGTTTCAGCATGTTTCTGTCCCTGTGCACAAAGCGAGGTCCATACAGAAATGGTTTGTCGAGATCGGAGGGGAAGAACTTGACTGGCCTGCACAGAGCCCTGTCRTCAACCCCATGGAATACCTTTGGGATGAATTGAAATGCCAACTGTGAGCCGAGCCTAATCGCCCCACATCAGTGCCCGACCTCACTAATGCTTTTGTTGGTGAATGGAAGCAAGTCCCCGTAGCAATTTTCCAACATTAGTGGACAGGCTGTTATAGCAGKAAAGGGAGGACCAACTCCATATTAATACCCAAGGTTTTTGAATGAGATGTTCAACAAGCAGGTGTCCACATACTGTTGGTCATATAGCGTATGAACCAGTTGAGCTTAAAACTAGTATTGTACACCCAGCCCTTAGATATGAAAACTTCTAAGAGCAAAACAATGTCCACTACCCAACATGAACTCTATTTCTCCAAAGATTATGCCTTTGTAAAGGTTAGGCATATTAATATTTCTAAAGAAGGTTTCTATCAGAAGATATTTACATTGCAGAAGACTGAGCTGACCTCCAGGTGTGTGGGAGTCCCAAGACCTCACAGCAATAAAGGCTGATATTTTGTTTTATCTTATTGTAGCAGGGACTATGGGRGTGACCCCAAGCAGACCAATAACCTGCCCTATACCTTATCAATACACGTCTATTTCCCCTGAGGTTTTGGTTGGGGAGATCAATTGGCAGATATAATACATCAGCTGTGGTCAATTTGACTTTCACCATCATTGAACAAAACCAAATTACTGTAGAAGAACAATGATATAATGAGTGAAGGTTGCTTGTCAATTATTTGGTTCCTAGTAGAAAACTATTAGACCAGTGGTGGAAAAAGTACCCAATTGTCATACTCAGCTAGTAAAATACTACTTGAGTAAATYTCTAAAAGTACTTGGTTTTAAATATACTTAAGTATCAAAAGTAATTGTAATTGCTAAAATATACTTAACCGCCAGACGGTTAAGCTAACGTGCGCTYATGTGATTAGCATGAGGTTGTAAGTAACAAGAACATTTCCCAGGACATAGACATATCTGATATGGGCAGAACGTTTAGTGAGTCCGTCAGGCCAGAGGCAGTAGGGATGACCACGTGTTCTCTTGATAAGTGCTTGAATTTGACCATTTTCCTGTCCTGCTAAGCATTCAAAATGTAACGAGTACTTTTGGTTGTCAGGGAAAATGTATGGAGTAGAAAGTACATTCTTTTCTTTAGGAATGTAGTGAAGTAAACGTAAAAGTTGTCAAAAATATAAATAGTAAAGTAAAGTACAGATACCCCAAAAAACGACTTAAGTAGTACTTTCAAGTATTTTTACTTAAGTAATTTACACCACTGTTATAGATCATAGCACTTTTCAAGTGTTGAGTTCATCAATATATTATGTGGGCTTCTTGATATTCAGAACGTAGTGTGGAACGACGGTAACACACACTTGATCACAATTTAAAATCCAAATAGATTGTCCCTGGGTGTTGATACATGTTCACTGTGAACTGGAAGAAATGCATTTGAAGTTGCCTTTTAGAAAAGTTGGTTGCATTTTTTCTAAACGGCCCTGTGGCTCCCACTCCCACTCTATGGACCCACTGCAAATTCCCTTTTCACAGACAGTCGTACAGGCACACAGTATGCTATTAAACCTTATAATCCACATATCACAGAAGCAATAAAGTTCCCTCCCCATAGCAGCCATTRTCTGATCACTCCCTTCTCATTCCCCTGGGGATCCAACCCACAATTTGCATCCCCTGTGGTCCCCCTCTTCCCACACACTAAATTCTACATCCCTGGGCTTTTCCTGTCTCTGGAGAGTCTGGATAAGTGCCCTTGAAGGTGCCCTCGGCTGTTTTGAGAGCACTGTAAGCTCTATGGCTTGGAGAAATCCACAAGGGGAAAGGAAATGGCTGTCCCGGTTATGTCTAATGCATACGGAGGAAGAGCATGTTGCTTCTGTGAAAGGACTATTCATTCCTCTCGCGGTGAGATCACTCCATCTTTGCCGTGCTAGTCATTACTTGTTCCTCTAACATCATGAGATACTATACACGCTGTCCCTTTTCTGATGTATAGAACTAGACTGTTGCTATCTAGAATCGSCTTCCTATTTCGCAACAAAGCATCCTTCACTCATGCTGCCAAACATACCCTCGTAAAACTGACCATCCTACCGATCCTCGACTTCGGCGATGTCATTTACAAAATAGCCTCCAACACTCTACTCAACAAATTGGATGCAGTCTATCACAGTGCCATCTGTTTTGTCACCAAAGCCCCATATACTACCCACCATTGTGACTTGTACGCTCTCGTTGGCAGGCCCTTGCTTCATACTCGTCGTCAAACCCACTGGCTCCAGGTCATCTACAAGTCTCTGCTAGGTAAAGCCCTGCCTTATTTAAGCTCACTGGTCACCATAGCAGCACCCACCCGTAGCACGCGCTCCAYCAGGTATATCTCACTGGTCACCCCCAAAGCCAATTCCTCCTTTGGTTGCCTTTCCTTCCAGTTCTCTGCTGCCAATGACTGGAACGAACTGCAAAAATCACTGAAGCTGGAGACTCATATCTCCCTCACTAGCTTTAAGCACCAGCTGTCAGAGCAGCTCACAGATCACTGCACCTGTACATAGACCATCTGTAATATAGCCCATCCAACTACTTCATCCCCATACTGTTATTTATTTATCTTGTTCCTTTGCACCCCAGTATCTCTACTTGCACATTCATCTTCTGCACATCAATCACTCCAGTGTTTAATTGCTATATTGTAATTACTTCGCCACCGTGGCCTATTTATTGCCTATTTATAGATTTRTTTCTACTGTATTATTGACTGTATGTTTGTTTATTCCATGTGTAACTCTGTGTTGTTGTGTGTCAAACTGCTTTGCTTTATTCTTGATCAGGTCACAGTTATAAATGAGAACTTGTTCTCAACTAGCCTACCTGGTTAAATAAAGGTGAAATAAAAAATAAAAAATACAGTTGGTAAGGAATAGACCCACAACTGTGATTGTTGTGTGAGTATAATCACAATAATAGCATGGCAAGAGCAAGGAAACAGTTGGTAGATAAATTACTAACATGAATTGATGATACAGATAATAGTGCGATTTGTTTGTTTGCTTCTTTTCAATACATGACACCACTTGAGTGGAGTACAAAGTAGGCTGGTGAGAGGAGCTATCGGAGYACAGGCTCATTGTAATGGCTGGAATGGAATAAATGAAATGGTATCAAACACATCAAACATATGGAAACCACGTTTGACTCCGCTTCATTAATTCCATCCCATCCATGAAATAAAATCTCATTTTACTTGTCACATGCGCCGAATACAAGTGTAGACTTCACTGTGAAATGCTTACTTACCAGCCCTTTCCCAACAATGCAGTTAAAAAGTACAAAAATTAACAAATAGATAAAAATAAAATAGTAACTCAAAAAATAACACAATAAAATAACAACGAGGCTATATACAGGCTATTTACAAGGAGTACAGGTGCCGAGTCAGAGTATTGGGTTATGAGGTYGTTGGGGTGATTGATTGAGGTAATATGTACATTACACGGAGCCCATCCTCCTATAGCTCCTCCCACCAGCCTCCTCTGGTGGAGTCATACAATGAATMAATTATATTTTATTTTCGTGTCAAATCACCAATTGGCAACCCATCCCTTACGGTAGTAGTTCAAAAACTTGTTATAGTCCCGTACCACTTCAAACATTCAACCTCCAGCTGCGTACCCCCTCTAGCACCAGGGTCAGCGCATTCTCAAATGTTTTTGCCATCATTGTAAGCCTGCCACACGCACACTATGTGATATATTTATTAAACATAAGAATGAGTGTGAGTTTTTGTCATTATCCGGCTCATGGGAAGTGACAAAGAYCTCTTATAGGACCAGGCCACAAATAATAATATAATAATAATCAATAATTTTGCTCTTTATTTAACCATCTTACATATAAAACCCTATTTGTTCATCAAAAATTGTGAATAACTTAACACAGGTTAATGAGAAGGGTGTGCTTGAAAGGATACACATACTGTAACTCTGCAATGTTGGGTTGTATTGGAGAGAGTCTCAGTCTTAGATCATTTTCCACGCACAGTCTGCGCCTGTATTTAGTTTTCATGCTAGTGAGGGCCGAGAATCCACTCTCACATAGGTACATGGTTGCAAAGGTCATCAGTGTCTTAACAGCGCGATATGCCAAGGCAGAGTACTCTGAGCGCAGCCCAATCCAGAAATCTGGCAGTGGCTTCTGATTAAATTCAAGTTTCACAGAACCGCTTGTTGCAATTTTGATGAGGCTCTCTTGTTCAGATATCGGTAAGTGGACTGGAGGCCGGGCATGAAAGGGATAACAAATCCAGTTGTTTGTGTCATCCGTTTCGGGAAAGTTCCTGCGTAATTGAGCATCCAACTCACTCAGGTGCTTCGCTATATCACATTTGACATTGTCCTTAAGCTAGAGTTCATTTGCACACTAAAAAAATCATACAATGATGGATACCTGTGTGTTGTCCTTATTAATGCAGACAGAGAAGAGCTCCAACTTCTTACTCATAATTTTGTCCCGCACATTGAATATAGTTGCAGAGAGTCCCTGTAATCCTAGATTCAGATCATTCAGGTGAGAAAAAACATCATTCCAGATAGGCCAGTCGTGTGAGAAACTCGTCATGCAAGCGATCAGACAAGTGAAAATGATGGTCAGCAAAGAAAACTTTAAGCTTGTCTCTAAATTCAAAAATACATGTCAATACTTTACCATTTGATAACCAGCTRACTTCTGTATGTTGTYAAAGCGTATATCGTGGTCACTGCCCATATCATTGCATAGTGCAGAAAATACACGAGAGTTRAGGGTCCTTGCTTTAACAAAGTTAAACATTTTCACTGTAGTGTCCAAAACGTCTTTCAAGCTGTCAGGCATTCCCTTGGCAGCAAGAGCCTCTCAGTGGATYCTACAGTCTACCCAAGTGGCATCAGGAGCAACTGCWTGCATGCACGTTACCACTCCACTATGTATCCCTGTCATGGCTGTAGCGCCATCAGTACAGATACCAACACATCTTGACCACCAAAGTCCATTTMATGTCACAAASCTGTCCAGTACTTTAAAAATATCCTCTCCTGTTGTCCTGGCAACAAAATAGGAAAAATACCAAGGTGGGTGAATACTTTTGRAAGCCACTGTACATACCATATACAGACAAAGAAATACAGAAAAAAAGAAACATATCAGGTTAGACCTAAGTGCATCCAGTGTTGAAGTCACAATGTTTATTGCWACAACAAGGGCAGGCAAACGACAGGTCAAGGCAGGCAYGGGTCGATAATTCAGAGTAGTGGGGCCAAGGTACAGGACGGCAGGCAGGCCCAGGGTCAGGTCAGGCAGAGGTCGGTAATCCAGAGTAGGGGAAAGATCAAAACCAGGAAGACAAGAAAAAGAGAGACTGTTGAAAAGCAGGCCCCGAGACAACACGCTGGTTGACTTGAACAAACAAGATAAACTGGCACAGACAGACAGAAAACACAGGTATAAATACCCAGGGGATAAGTGGGSAAGATGGGCGACACCTGGAGGMGGGTGGAGACAAGCACAAGGACAGGTGAAACAGGTCAGGGCGTGACAACCGAAGTCACTTGAACCCAGTCTGACACAAAGAGAAGATGCATATGGTAGACAAGCCTATACACAATCTATGTACACACACAATTAACCACATAGTGTAAGGTTCTGTATTTATTTTCCTCATCAACCTTGTGTTCTGTTTCGTTGTGTTCTTGAACGTAGCCCTGTCTTTCATTTTTGTTCATTGATTTCACCTGTGTTAGTTACTCACCTGGTCTCATCAGCTCCATATTTAGTTCAGTTCATTTGGTTTGTGCCTTTGTGTGGTATTGTTCGTTTTGACTCTACTAAGCCTTGTCCTAGCTCGTTTGTGAGAAGCAGTTATAGCCTTCAGTCCTACTTTTGATTCACCTGCCTGTTTGCCTACCTGTGTATGACCATTGCCTGCCTGTGACCACGATTTCTGCGAAGGCGAAATAAACACCTGCCACGCAGATCTACACCTTTTCCTCCCTGAGTAGTCATTACACAGATGCTAAATATTTTTACAATTTAATTATAGGTAGTCCTTTTTCTTTTATTCCAGGTTTTATCTAAATATTCCGCAAATGGAAATAAACAATGGACACAACCATTTCAATTTCTCATCACTCAGCCACATAATGCCAGGGTATACAGTTGAAGTCGGAAGTTTACATACACCTTAGCCAAATACATTTAAACTCAGTTTTTTACAATTCCTGGCTTTTAATCCTAGTAAAAATTCACTGTCCTAGGTCCGTCAGGATCACCACTTTATTTTAAGAATGTGAAATGTCAGAATAATAGTAGAGAGAATGATTTCTTTCATCACATTCCCAGTGGGTCAGAAGTTTACATTCACTCAATTAGTATTTGGTAGCATTGCCTTTAAATTGTTTAACTTGGGTCAAATTTTTTGGGGTAGCCTTCCACAAGCTTCCCACAATAAGTTGGGTGAATTTTGGCCCATTCCTCTTGACAGCTGGTGTAACTGAGTCCGGTTTGTAGGCCTTCTTGCTCGCACACGCTTTTTCAGTCATGCTTTTTCAGTTCTGCCCACAAATGTTCTATAGGATTGAGGTCAGGGCTTTGTGATGGCCGCTCCATTACCTTGACTTTGTTGTCCTTAAGCCATATTGCCACAACTTTGGAAGTATGCTTGGGGTCATTGTCCATTTGGAATGCCAACTTCTGACCCACTGGAATTGTGATACAGGGAATTATAAGTGAAATAATCTGTKTGTAAACAATTGTTTTAAAAATTACTTGTGTCATGCACACAGTAGATGTCCTAACCYACTTGCCAAAACTATAGTTTGTTAACAAGAAATWTGTGGAGTGGTTGAAAAATGAGTTMTTATGACTCCAACCTAAGTGTATGTAAACGTATGACTTCAACTGTATCTGGTGTGCTTTCTGGAATAAAAGCAAGCGTCGCGGTGGAAAGGGCAATAGAGAATAAAATMAGTTTCATTCTCTATTTCTTTGAGGTCACAATAATTACACAGTCTTTCCTCTTCCATTTCACCACAATACATGAACTATTGTCCGTCTGACCTTGTGAACAGTTTTCTATYCTCATGTTGGAGGTCAAAGGCAGACCCCCAACTCTTACAACAACAAAGTGAATGCACAACCTTTGAACCTTCGTACTTGCTGAAAAACACKGAATTCAGATTTGTAGCTGTACAATATAACCTGTATAACCAAACTTAAAGAATATTAAAACGACGCTCAATCAATGACCTTAACTGATCCCCACATTTCTCATGCAGCCACTGTTTTAGATGAGAGACACCACACAAGTGTCGTGATTCAGCTGCCTCAGGCAAAACCACAGATGCTCACTGAGCTGAAACTCTGAGAAGGTCCTGGCCATTGATAACCTCTGAGCTCAAGAGTATACACTCAGGCTATGCTTTTTCTCTTTGGATCTAATGTCTACAGGGTTGAAGACAGTGTGTCCCAGGAGGAGTGCATTAATGGCTTTACAACGCTTGAAAGTGGTCCCAACTGATCCTGTCTCTTATGACAGACAGGCTCGTGATGGAAAAAACAGTACTCTCAGACTTTTACAGCGTTGCTCAGCCACAACTTTGGTGCTATTGGTCCTGTTCAGTTTCTGAAATGTTACTCTGTGTTAGGGATTCACGGGTGACCATAATGGAGGTCTYTAATGTCTGCTCAGTCAGCTCAGTACTGCTGCGCAATGTAGTATGCACTGAAATATTCAACGGGAGATGATGATGYAATTCAAAAGGAAGTTATGAATTTGTTGCTACACCACATTTGGATGTTTGTATTCTTACCACATTCAGTATTACATTTGCTAGGCAATCATAAACAGAAATATGGGAATGCAATGTACCATGAAATAGACATATTGAACATGCACATATGCACCATACTCATTATTGTAGATGTAAGATAAGACTGCGGATGGATCTTGCTCTTTGCATATTATACGGTATTGATTTCTGTATAGGGAATTTAATCCCTGACACAACTTCCAACCTCCTCCAGATATCCTTGTATTGACCGACTTGTCCCCAGATCACTCTCCCTCTTGTCAGCTGTGGTGTTATTTAAAAGTGACTACRTTCCAGGAAATCAAACAGCAGTTCAATCAGGAAACCGCCATGTTGCATGGCTGTTACAGACAGTGAGAGGTAATATATCCGAGGAGACATAGCTACGACATTGGCTCTATTTCAAGCCCAGGATCAGCTGATGTCCGGCTGAAGATTCTCCCACATTTGCAAAATTTCACAGTCATCACAACTCGTTTTATGACATCTGTCTGATGTACAAAGAAATTAGTCTTTTAGGCTGGGTTTCTGTACAGCACTTCGAGATATTAGCTGATGTACGAAGGGCTATATAAAATAAAATTGATTGATAAATTGATTATGGAAATATCTGGTGGTCAGTGCCACATGAGACTCATTACAACAAGACAACCTCACACTAGTCCCCACTAGTTACACACACTCCAGCTAATCATGACTGAATCCATGTGTGATGAAATGTGATGAATTGCCACCAGGCAAAAGTCATGGGAGGTGTTAACATTCACATCTGTTAGCTGGCCTGGCCATAGAAACATCACAAAATTCTATACCCATGATTCTGCCACTGTCCCTGTCCCTGTCCTTGTTTCCAGCCTCTTACAGAAAACCAGTATGAAGCTCTTGATCAGCTGACTGCAGTGAAATGCTTACTTACGGGCCKTCCCTGCAGAGAGAAAAAAAGAGAGAAAAAAGAYAAAAATAACAACACAAAGAATAAATACACAATGAGAAATGATAACTTGGCTGTATACACGGGGTACCAGTACCGAGTCGATGTGAAAGGGTATGAGGTACATATAAGTAGTGATAAAGTGACTAGGCAACAGGATRTGCACATTGACTGTCTGAAGTAACACTCAGCACGGGAAGATGACATGGGCTAAATGTGTCAACCAGTAGGAGCTTTTAGTGTCATCTGCACTCAGGATCTACTGCCCTTGAGTCAAGACAAGGACATTTGGTCGCAGCCACATGACACGTACAAAATTAGCACCCTCCCTGTAATTGGTGTTTGACATTTCCCTTGATATGCAAGCTCTGTGAAGGACGGACGTCTCTGTTTCAAAGTTTCCTGATACCAGGCTGTGAGTCTTCAAACACTGGGCGAGGGTGGGTAGAGTGCACTTGTTGCTGATGAGAGAGTGGCTKTACATGTCACCGAGAGAAACCACACTTCATGGTCTAACAATGGCAACATCACATTCCACAGCATGGTTTCTATGAACCATGTCATCTAATGCCTTTCAGCATTTCTTTGTCAGTTAACATACATACCACTCTGTTAGAATGGAAACACTAGAGATATGAAACATTAACTGAATGGCCTTTTATAATGCCTAGTTTCCAAACCTACTGTATGCTATGTTGAGGACATGACTGCTATTCAAGCATTATTGGGTAGCCTAGCAGTTAGAGCATTGGGCCAGTAACTGAAAGGTTTCTGGTTTGAGTACACAAGGTGACAATTTGGTCGATGTGCCTTTGAGCAAGGCACTTAATCCTACTTTCCTCCAGGGGTGCTGTACTACTATGGCTGACCCTGTAAAACAACACATTTCATTGCACCTACAATACTTATTGTCWTTTTTTTTTACACCAGATGCYAATATWCACATTATGGATACATGTTCTATATTCCAGGTAAAGTCCGTATTAAGAGTTGACATGATGAGCCATGCAACAGCACATTTGAAGGGAGAGGAGTAATTGACAATTTTTTATGAGGGCTGGTTGTCTGGTACTGCATGCTGCTGTCATAATCCAATCAGACTCCAGGTGGACCTTGGGTAAAACAAAGCATTGGATCTCATTTGGCTGGCCTTTATGATGTCGCTGCCTGCGCACCACATGACTTCCAGCCCAAGGGAACGTGTTCCCTACATGTTTAGTAAGTGCTGGATTAATCTACTGGGGATTTCTATCAATAAAGGTCTGAGGATGACATTACAGAGACATAGGGCAATTAGCATATGTGTTGTCATCAGTGGCTTAATGAGAGAGAGAGTACACAATTAGTATTGGCAACTGCCTTTGATATGAAACATGAAGAAATGTAGTCTCCATCTCTTTTCTGTACTCTGTATGCTCTCTCTCTCTCCCTCTCACTCTCTCTCTCTCTCTCACAGCAGAGAGAAAAAAGTGTATTTTGTTTCTTGCATATAACTAAAAGCATTGCCAATGTCACATGACATATATACAGGGTTGGGTAGGTTACTTTCTAAATGTAATCCCTTACAGTTACTAGTTACCTGTCCAAAATTGCAATCAGTAACATAGCTTTTTGATTACCCAAACGAAATCTTGGATTACTTTCCTCTTAAAATGCATTAGAAGAAGACAAAACAGATCCATCAAACGCATTGGTGTGTCATCATAGTGGTCTCTGGCTTGGAGACTTGCCCAGGTGGAACAAATTTACTGTAAACTTGCAKATTTTTTCAATGCTGAATTGAATGTCATTGAGAAAATAGAAAGGTGTCATGGTATTTTTTCGCAAACATCCTTTCTGAACGTAAAAGTAATCCAAAYAGTAATCGTATRGTTTTTCAAAAGTGTCTGAATCGACAATATTTTTGCTGGTAACGTAACCGATTACAGTTTTWAAAAATGTGTAATCAGATTACGTGCAATCAGTTACTCTCCATCCTATATATACATTATATGATTAGCCTCTGGCTCAAATAAGAAACAAACAAGACACTGCTGCTAGATCCATAGATGATACATGATTTGGGCCGCATACAGTATGTTATGGTCGCATATGCCATGATATATAGAGAACATTAGGTTACACATTATTTTGCAGTTTTTCTATATTAATTTAAGGTCATGCAAGGCAGAAATGAATAAATGTTGTGCGCCGTTGAACCCACTAGTGCAGATCACATTTAAAAGGCATTTATAAAACGATTGCACAACATTTAGGGTTAGGGTTAGGTTTAGGTTTGGTCAGGTAAGGGTTAGTGTTAGTGTTGGTTAGGTAAGGGTTAAATAGCGCTCACTTTAGAGTAGGGACTGCAAAAAATACTTTACTTACGATTAGTAAATGGTTAATAAATGTGGGAGCAATGATTAATAAATGGTTTATTACCGACCGTTAAAATAAAAGTGTTACCGAACATTAATACAAAGCATTCACCTGCGTGATTATGCCAAATGATCCTAACATAAACATTGTGAAGACTGAAACATTGTGGGTTTGTTCTTGGTCTCGCTCTCACACCCCGGTCTTGCTATTAAGTAAATGTGATCTTGGTGCGACTTTCCTGTCAATGTTGTCAATGAAAATTGCATCAACTTCCTTCAAAGTGAACAGGATTGACATTCCAGACAGGCCCTTCCTGCTGGTGAGAGACAGGCCCTTCCTGCTGGTGAAAGACAGAGAGACAGAGAGAGAGAGAGAGCATCCTTCCTTTGCCTAGCTTACGTTGCTCCAAGGTCGTGGCTATCCGAGACTAGACAACACGCTGCCAGAAGATTTTAGGATTTTTTTTATGTTGCTTTACTCTTGTTTTACCTCGTGTAACCTTTAACATGGAGTCATATTGTGAATTTATTTGCCCTTTAGAGGAACAGCCTCTGGCACTACTAAGATAAACACTGAAGGAGAAATTATGTAATTATGATCATTCTTCAGGTGAGACTGTTTTAGGAAGCTGCATGTTCTGTCTAGGGCTGTTAAACCAATACATCTCAAATTAAGATTCATATGGATAAAATTATTTATTGAATCTCCTAGACTCACTTTCTTCCAGAAACAAAAATACACTCAAACTAGTTTGTCTCTTATCTTTCAAAAGTGAAAAAACAAGAGTTAACTTAATCACGATGCAATATCCGAGCACTTGTCTGTTTCTGTACAGAAAGGGCTCATCGAAGGACGAGAAAATGACGCACTCTACAGGGATCAAAGGCAGGGATTTGTTGCCATGGGAACAGGCAGTTATCATACAGAAAAWATAWATATATACATACCTGCTTATTAAAATATTAATTCACACCTCAGTCTCACTGTCACAGGGGACATTCTCAGAACTGCAAATAGCCGTGGAGCATACGCAGAGATAAAGGGCATACACAGGCATATGTGTCATACACATTACAAAAATGCTAAGATTTTTTTATCAGACCAAAATGTGCATGTGAATGTGCTTGCGGGTGTGTGCGCAGGTGGTGGGGMAAGGAAGGGTCAGAACAGATTGYACAGAAGGATGTCACTGCTCCTTCAGAAATGTGAATGTAGCTACATTCACAGTCCTGGATCGCAACCATTGTGGAGAAGAAAATMAACACTTTGCTAGTAATTGTGGCCCCATCATCCACGTCTCAGTGCTGAGAAAATAAAAATGACATTGAATCAAAATCACTTCTCACTCCTTCATAAGTCTGRATGCTACCATCTGGATCCAATTCTTGTAATTAAATGAGAAAATGGTTTCTGTTTTTGTTTTTTTCACGCACTTAAAACAATACCCATCAAGCGTTGATGGGACAGAGATTCAGCGTTCTATTTAAATATGTATGATGAGAATTCCCCCCAGCTTTGTGTACATTGCAGATGAAAATCTAATCAATTATGTCACATGCTCCAACCTTTCCTGCAAAAAAAGTCGGTGAATTATTTAACTAAAAGTAAATTAGKATTTTGTCTCCAATCTGCACTTCCCCCCTGCCTGGCATTGTGTGTGTCATGCAAACCAAGTCCTGATATAAAGGYGACTGCYGACCAAGTTGCTATACTGTATGTGAGAGGACAACGGATCTTGGCAACTGTGCGTTTGACTGTCTCTCCAGCTTGATATCAAATGGACATGACTCAACAGTGGAGTTAGCCACAGAAGACCTGTTGACTTATATTGAGTGTCCTTCACTTCGATTTTCCCACTTCCAAAGGTATGTTTGGTGACTCACAGGACTGAACATGTCAACTGGAAAAGTCCACAGAGCGCTTTACGAGCCAGAGTGAGTGAGTGTCAGGGGGGTGGCAGTGTTTATGTTTCCTTATGAATAATAGAACGTGTGGAATCTCTAGGTGTGTATGTTCAATTATTGGAAGCTCAGAGCCACTGGACTGGTACAGAAGACTTCTGAGCTTAGATTATCTTTAGTCCTAGATYGGTCTGGATCTCATACACACAATAAATTGAGACACTGCACCTGCGGAATATACAGAGCAAGACTGTCATGGATCAAATGGATGCCATGTTTATTTTTTCTGTTGATTTTCAAGGGAGCCCTGGAAAAATAGGGGCACGCATTCAGATACAGAACAAAGAATGACATCTATTGTTTTGTTGTAAATATGATACTGTTTCACTTTAAATATTACATATGCACGGTGGCAGGTAGCCTAGTGGTTAGAGCGTTGGACTTGTAACCGAAAGGTTGCAATATCGAATCCCCGATCTTGGGGTAAAGGTAAAAATATGTCGTTCTGCCCTGAACAAGGCAGTTAACCTAGGCCGCCATTGAAAATAAGAATTTGTTCTTAACTGACTTGCCTAGTTAAATAAATACAAATAAAGCTGTTTTGGAGATCTGCTAGAGGTTTTCAGCTGAATGAATAAATCACTGATTTCCATCGGTGTTGCTGTGTTTTCTACCAATGGTTTTGTTTTTGTTCAGTTTGTTGATTGATTGTTGTCTTCCTGTTTATGAAATAGCACATGCTGTATGCCACGGACAATAAAAGCACTTACCTTATCAGTCCCAGGAAATGCTCTGCTCTCATATGGAAGTGTTTTACTATTTTCTATTCAGGACAACCAGGGCTACAAGTATAATACAAAACAGCTGCATTCATGAGTTTTATTTTTATTATGTATATTTTTTAATCCGCCGATCAAAAACCTTAGAAAAATGTATTTCTAAGAATGGTATCAGTACAGAAATAGTTTCCTCAGTCGGGAATAAATATCCTACTAGTCAGTGACAACTGTGTGGAGTTTGGAGTTTGTGACAGCAACTATGTGATCATATTACAGTATTGTAGATGGATATGTCCTGGAATTTCCTATGATCTTCTATGTAGAAGGACCCTTTACCTTCTAACAACTCTTGTGTGGCTTGTGAGCGTCATATACAGTGSATTCGGAAAGTATTCAGACCTCTTGAATTTTTCCACATTTTGTAACTGTAACGATCCTCTTCCTGTGAATAACTGGACCAAAGCGCAGTGTGAGACGTGTTCATGATATTTTATTAAAATCAGAACACTAGAACAAAAAAATAACAAAGAGGAAAATGAAACAGTTCTGTAAGGAAACTAACAATACAGAAAACAACTACCCACAAAACACAGGTGGGAAAAGGCTACCTAAGTATGGTTCTCAATCAGAGACAACGATAGACAGCTGCCTCTGATTGAGAACCACACCCAGCCAAACACACAGAAATAGAAAACATAGAACACAAAACATAGAATGCCCACCCCAACTCACGCCCTGACCAAACCAAAATAGAGACATAAAAAGGATCTCTAAGGTCAGGGCGTGACAATACGTTAAAGCCTTATTCTAAAATTGATTAAATCGTTTTTTCCCTCATCAATCTACACGCAATACCCCATAACAAAAAAAGCACAAAAATAAATATATATTTTTAAACAAAAAATTAAAAACAGAAATACCTTATTCACATAATTATTCAGGAACTTTTGCTATGAGTGTGAAATTGAGCTCAGATGCATCCTGTTTCATTGATCATCCTTGAGGTGATTCTACAACTTGATTGAGAGTCCACCTGTGGTAAATTCAATTGATTGGACATGATTTGGAAAGGGACACACCTGTCTACAGTATATAAGGTCCCACAGTTGACAGTGCGTGTCAGAGCAAAAACCAAGCCATGAGGTCGAAGGAATTGTCCGTAGAGCTCCAAGACAGAACTCCAAGACAGGATTGTGTCGAGGCACAGATCTGGAAAGGGTACCAAAACACTCTTCCCCCAATCTGCAGCATTGAAGATCCCCAAAAACACAGTGGCCTCCATTATTCTTAAATGGAAGAAGTTTGGAACCACCAAGACTCTTCCTAGACCGGSCCGCCAGGCCAAACTGAGCAATCGGGGGAGAGAAGGGCCTTGGTCAGGGAGGTGACCAAGAACCCCATGGTCACTCTGACAGAGCTCCTGAGTTCTTCTGTGGAGATGGGAGAACCTTCCAGAAGAACAACCATCTCTGCAGCACTCCACCAATCAGGCCTTTATGATAGAGTGGCCAGACGGAAGCCACTACTCAGTAAAAGGCACATGACAGTCCGCTTGGAGTTTGCCAAAAGGCACCTAAAGGATTCTCAGACCATAAGAAACAAGATTCTCTGGTCTGATGAAACCAAGATTGAACTCTTTGGCCTGAATGCCAAGCGTCACGTCTGTAGGAAACCTGGCACTATCCCTTTGGTGAAGCATGGTGGTGGCAYCATCATGTTGTGGGGATATTTTTTAGCGGCAGGGACTGGGAGATTAGACAGGATCGTGGGAAAAATAAAGGAGAAAAGTACAGAGAGATCCTTGATGAAAACCTGCTCCAGAGACCTCAGGACCTCAGACTGGGGCAAAGGTTCACCGACCCTACGCACACAGCCAAGACAATGCAGGAGTGGCTTCGGGACTCTGTCTCTGAATGTCCTTGAGTGTCRAAAAAACGTWTTTTTTTGCTTTGACATTATGGGTTTTGTGTGTAAATTGATAAGGGGGGAAAACGATTGAATTAATTTTAGAATAAAGCTGTAARGTAACAAAAGGTGAAAAAAGTCAAGGGGTCTGAAAACTTTCCGATGCACTGTAGCACTTGTTCGTGAGAGTCTCAGCATTTCATAGATGGGTCATAATAGTTGGTAGCTCAAATCGTTTTGACTTTACAGACGTTTTTGTGAGAAGAACCGTTTACTGGATCCACCCTTGACTCACAAACAATGCTCTAGCTCAGCCCTCGTTGATCACACGGGCTAATGGTTGGTATCAGCAGGATGCAGAAGAAACAACCCAGTGGTCTTCAAAATGTGCAGGGATCACGGCGGGACTGMAGGCGGACATAGGAACACTGTTGCCATAGCACAAGGGATGTTGCGTGATCCCTATGAAACGACGTTTGGAGGTGAGGTTGACAACAATATCATCATTGAAGTGACKGAATGAACATGTTCCCCGATCCATGGCTTGATCCGGACCTGCCCACCGTTCTCCCCATGCTGAATCAAAAGGCATTGTTTTCCTCTGTYCTCCCAACATCATGGTGCTGTGTGTTTGTAAGTCAGCTCCCCGTGCATGACAGAAGCTTGGATGGTCACTGCCAGAAAGCAGTGTTCATGCCACAGAACACAATTAGAACAGAAATGGTTAGGATGGACCACAGAAATTAGTCTCTTATCAAAGTCAAGGCATTGTGTGTTCTAGGCATATGTTGTTTTATGTACTGTGTACACTGATCTTTAACACACGGCTACAATTTATTGAGAGATGGAAAGTATTATGTAATTGATGCTGTAACATAAGAGAGAAATTTAAATAAAAAGAGAAAACATATCAAGAAGTAAATCCTCTCAGCTGTAATAGTGATACAGATGTGGATGAGATTTAAATTGGCAATTTCCTGAATGTAATGCGGCACAAGATGAATGAATCGTTTAAGGTGGAAGCATGAGCAGTGGATGAGAAAGTTGTCTGTTTATCCAATGAATGAAATGTGTCATCGATCAAAATCATGTTGTTTTGTCCAACCCATTTACTAAAGCTGTATTTTAAATACCTCTGACTACCTTCTAGAAATGTAAATGTGAGAAACATTTGACAGATGCCCTGATTGGTCTAGTTCTAGTGATTAAATGACATATATAATAGTCTTCAAATAGGACACAGTTCAGATGATGGAGGAGAAAAATGATTGGCCCTGAACTCCAAATATACRGATGCTACCTGTGCTCCAGTCTCTCCCTTCTTTTGGTTTAAAATTACCAGAAAAGAGAGGGGGAAGAAATGTGGATTTCAGTAGATTTGTGGGGGGCATATCACCTTGTTCGTTGCCATCTTTCTCCCCTCATCCATCAGTTACTTTGATGAATTGGTATGAGTGAGGTGTRTGATATGATTTACCTTAAAGACTTCCTTTGAAGTATACGTCAGCTTTGTAACATTTCTACTTTTATATCAATTTAAGACCGTCTGGTGACTTTTTGCAGAGTGGAGCGGGGTCTAATAGATATCTGGCCTTAACTAGAACTCAGCATGGTTGGGCACCAGGTGAACTCGTGCAATGTTACATTAAGGCCCAATAACAACCTCCAGGCCAGCCACTGAATCATGTTGGGGAACATGGAGGAGTGAGAAAAGTCCCATTCACCAACGGCTCTGAGGTAAATGGCTCAGACCTGATCATGTATAGGTTAGAGAATGACATTTTAGCTGCAATGACTTTCCAGAGGAGCCATGGAATGAGACCGCATTTTAGAATTGTCTCCATTCTCATGTTTCAGACAGAATGATGTCCACAGCAGAGGAGGCTGGGGAGAGAAGCTGTATGAGAACGGGCACATTGTAATGGCTGGAATGGAATTAATGGAACGATYTCAAACATATGGAAACCACGTTTGACTCCGTTCCATTTAAGCCATTTCAGCCATTCCAATGAGAATGTCCTCCTATATCTCCTCCCACCAGCCTCCCCTGGTCCACAGGCACAGGATATCACCCGACCCTAACTCAAAAGAAAAAAGTGTGAAATGCAAAAGGTTGGCTAAAGTAATATACAGTATGTTTTCCAAAGAAATGCTGTACATTTTCTTCAGACAAGAATCAGATATTTCCACAGGCATTACTGACGTCTACYTATTTCTAGGAATATGGTTATGGTTCTGATGTCTTGTGGGAGACATGAACCATGCCTTTGGATCCCACTTGAGTGCCATAGCGGGGAATTTCTTGGAATTACATTGAGACGGACGAAATAATCACTCCTCTCCCAATAAATACCAGGKTTTCAKAARWMTTTTTGTTGCAAATCCCGATGTGCACCACAAAGTCATGCATCTGGCAAGGTGGTATATGCACACAAGCATAAAAGTAAGGTGTGTGCATGCCTGGTTTGTGCACTCTTAGAAAAAAGGTGCTAAGTTGAAGAATACAGGGTGCTTTGGTTTGTCCCAATAGGGGAATCCTTTCTGGTGCTGGGTAGAACCGTTTGCAGGGTTCTTCAAATAACCCGCTTGTATATGGTTCTACCTAGAACCCTCCATGAACAATTCTTCCAAGAACCACTTCATCATCTAAACGTTCTTCCTAGAACCGTCTATGAAGGGTTCTAACCAGAACCAGTTTATCTTTGGACAGTTKTTCCTAGAACCCTCTYTGAACGGTTCCATCAGCCTTATTAGCATTTACATATATCGTAAAGACTTTCTTTGAGGGCCTAGTTATACCCTAATACAGTGGTGTTAGGAATCTCGTTGTTTACAGGCCATATCAGGCCTTTTTTTTTGCAGAGTGGAGGGGGGCAATCAATTCACATATGGTGTCCAGGGCACAGCTGGGGGCAGAAGGTGGCTATAGCAAGTGGTAACAGTGAGAGACTTGTTTCTGGAAAGGTGGATTTTTAATAGTAGGAGCTCGATTTGTTAGGGCACAGACCTGGATAGTAAGACAGAACTCTGCAGGCTATCTATGCAGTAGATTGCAACTCCGCCCCCTTTGGCAGTTCTATCTTGTCGGAAAATATAATAGTTCGGGATGGAAATTTCAGGATTTTTGGTGGTCTTCCTAAGCCAGGATTCAGACACGGCTAGGACATCCGGGTTGGCAGAGTGTGCTAAAGCAGTGAATAAAACAAACTTAGGGAGGAGGCTTCTAATGTTAACATGCATGAAACCAAGGCTTTTACGGTTACAGAAGTCAACAAATGATAGCGCCTGGGGAATGGGAGTGGAGCTAGGCACTGCAGAGCCTGGATTAACCTCTACATCACCAGAGGAACAGAGGAGGAGTAGGATAAGGGTACGGCTCAAGGCTATAAGAACTGGCCATGTAGTACGTTCGGAACAGAGAGTAAAASGAGGAGGTTTCTGGGCACGGTAGAATAGATTCAAGGCATAATGTACAGACAAAGGTGTGGTAGGATGTGAATACAGTGGAGGTAAACCTATGCATTAAGTGACGATGAGAGAGATATTGTCTCTAGAAACATCATGTAAACCAGGTGAGATTCACCGCATGTGTGGGAGGTGGAACTAAAGGGTTAGCTAAGGTGTATTGAGCAGGGCTAGAGGCTCCAGAGTGAAATAAGGCAATAATCACTAACCAAAACAGCAATGGACAAGGCATACTGACATTAGGGAGAGGCATACATAGCCGAGTGATCATAGGGGTCCAGTGAGTAGCTCGGTGGGCTGGAGACACGGCGATTCAGACAGCTAGTGGGCCAGGGCTAGCAAGCTAGCAGAAGGGCCTTCGAGGGACGTCGCAARGGAAGAAGTCTATTGTAGCCCCCTCGTGCTGTTACGTTGGCAGACTAGTCGTGATGGATCAGCAGGGCTCCGTGTGGTAAAAGGGTCCAGGCCAATTGGCAAAATAGGTATAGTAGCCAAAGAATTTGTCRGATGGGCCTCTTCAGCTAACAGTCCGATATGCTCTAAACAGCTAGCGGGCCGCGGCAAGCAGGCTAGCAGATGGGCATTCAGGGGACTTCGCGACGGAGGAGCCAGTTGAAAAAAACCCTCGGGCAGATTCCGTCGGTAGTCCAGTCGTGATGGAATCGGCCGGGCTCCGTGTCGGCAGTAAAAGGGGTCCAGGCCAATTGGCAAAATAGGTATTGTAGCCCAAGGAGTGGCTTATGGACCTCTTCGGCTAGCCGGGTGATGGGCCTAGCAAAGGCTAGCTCCAGGCTAATTGGTTCTTGCTTTGGGACAGAGACGTTATCCAAGAGTAGCCACTCGGAATAGCAGCTAGCTAGCTGCGATGATCTAGGTGAAAAGGTTCAGAGCTTGCGGTAGGAATCTGGAGATATGGAGAAAAATAAGTCCAATTTGCTCTGGTTTGAGTCGCGCTGTGCAGACTGGCAAGAGTTGTCAGGGCTAAAGGTTAGCTGATGCCCACTAGCAGTGGCTAGCTGACTACAAGCTAGTAGCTAGTTAGCTGGCTACAAGCTAGTAGCTAGTTAGCTGGCTAGCTTCTTTTGGGGGTTCCGGTTCAAAAGTAAAGAAAATAGCAGATCCACACCACATTGGGTGAGGCGGATTGCAGGAGAGTATGTTGAAGATGAGGTTAAGAAAAATATTTTTTATATATATATATATATATATATATATATATATATATATATATATATATGCAAAGAAAAAAGATATAAAAAGATATATACACGGGACACGACAAGATGAGGACAAATATGTCTGACTGCTACACCATCTTGGAATCACCCTAGAATGACTGCTAGGATTGGGAAAATTGAATACTGTACCTCAATCATCTAAACTGAAATAACCATCTCAGTAACAGGTGCAACAAATCCAACAGATTGGATTAGTTAAGAAAACTGTATGTTATTTATCTTTGTGTAGCATAAAATTAATCAACCGATCAATGTACATGCAAAAACACAGATATTACAGTGAAACCAACAATTCTGAAAATCTCCCTGCAATAGAGCATGCTGGGAAATATTATACATATAATCCTTCTCGGCTTCCAAACAATCATCAAAGAACCTTTGTCTTCCAAAAAGGGTTATTCTGAACAAAACGGTTCTTGGTAGAACGCTATCCCTCCGCAAAGAACCATTTTGGAACCCATTTTTCTAAGAGTGTGCTTGAGTGTGAGCATGTASTGTATGTGTTTGTGTGCTACTTGTGTGCAAATGAATCTGACTTATTTTGTCATGATATGTACAAAATGACCTTAGGTTTAACTAACCCTTTAATAGCTGCATAGATGGCTGCTTTAGATCAGATGAGATGTGAAAAATAAGGGTCCTGGATCTATGAGGAATGAGTGGGCGGGAAAGGCAACTTGGGGTCCCATCTCAGACAGAGAGGAGTGAGAGAAAGCAAGAGAGAGAGAGAGAGAATAGGGGGGGGGGCTTTATGTTGATAAAGATGGTATAAAAAATCTGAGGAAACAGAATGTGTGTATGCCTGTGAGTGACAGCTCATAGGGTAATTCAGACAGAGACATACACACCTAAATATTTGTCAGGACCCCCGGTGCGAGAAACAGTCACTAATAATCGTCAGAAACCAGAAGATGAGGCAGACACAGCAGTACTAGAGATGTGGTTTAATTAAAGAACAAAATCTTCAGGCAAAGAAACTAAATCCACAATGTCCAAAAACAAAGCCAAAAGGCACAAAATGGAAATCCTCAAAAATAACAAAGAAACTCCACAAGGTGGTTAAAACAGCAGGGAAAAACAAACCTCAAAAGACTACTCAAATAATACACAAGAACTAAACCAGAGAACCTCTGGAAAATCCAACAAGAGAAATATCTATATAAAACAAGGCTTGGGCTGGGGCTGGGTGCTAACTTACAAACACTGAGCAAAGAACTGAGGAACACACAGGGTTTAATACTAACAAGGGAATGACCTACAGTGCAAACAATAATTAGAGCAAGAAAAACAAAAGGTACAAAAAAGGTGCAATGGGGACATCTAGTGACCAAAACCGAACAGTCTTGGCCAAAACCTACATATTTATCTCATATTCTGTGTTTATGGCTGGTGTATTTCTTGGAAGGTAAAACCTCTTATGGCTGCAAGGTGAATATTGAAAAAACTGGAAAATATGTGCACATTTTCAAACGGCCTCCTAAGAAACTTTTTATTTTACAATATGCATATATTACTACTGTTGGATAGATAACAGTCTATAGTTTCTAAAAAGGTTTGAATTATTTCTCTAAGTCGAACAGAAAATATTTTTACAGCCATTTTCCCAGCCGAATTGAGTTTCCAAAATGCGATGTGTGTCTTTAAGACCTTGTCTATAAAAGGTCATTGACTTGGGACCGTAGAAACACGTCACACTCCTTCATCAGGGTGTAATGCGGAAGTGAGAATTGAAAGCAGTCGAATATCTCGTCCATGGACTGAATAACACACCTTCTTGTGAGACCTGCGCAGTTAAAAAAAATTCCGGGCGCGAAGCATAATTTGGTCTCGGCTACTGGAAGAAGGTCGATAACGGTGAATATGATCTCTGACTTCGATATTATTTGATACATGTCACAAAATCATCCTAAAGGATGTTTTTTCAATATATTTAATTATATTATTGCAATTTATTCTGGACTTTAGATGTGATGAGACGGAAGAATTTTTTGAAGAAAGACAGATTAGCGCCGCAATGCTATTGTGCTTGCTAACCAAAGAGGGAATAGTTCGTTCTGGAACCCAACTAAAGACTCTACTGGACATTGGACCCCGTTACAACATTCTGATGGAATATCAACAAAGATAAGGACCCAATTTGGGATGCTTTTTCATATATCTGTCGAACTGTTGTATGCTACTGTGCTAAGCTAGCGCTTGACTTATGCTAGTGTTGTCTTATTCTAGCTTATGTTGTTAGCTAATATAACGATATATTGTGTTTTCGCTGTAAAACACTTCAAAAATCGGAAATATTGGCTTTATTCACACGATATCTGTCTTTCATTAGCTATCCACCATATGTTTTTCTGAAATGTTTTATGAGGTGTAATTAGTAGTCGACGTTGGTGTATGTATTTTCTCTGGCTACTCCCGTCTGGATTCGAACTTTAGCTATTGTGTAGCATTTTATGGTAGCATCATGTAAAACTGATTATAGCTAAATATGCACTTTTTATGAACAAAAACTAGATTTATTGTGTAACATGTTATATGACTGTCATCTGAGGTAGTTTTTTCTGGGTCTTTAGGTTGGTTTTAGTTTATTTCGCGTTGGTTGTTCATGCTACTTGATCATAATTCCATATCATAATCATTAATTCCACTTTTGTATTTGGTGGGTGAGCTAACATAAATATATTGTGGTGTTTTCTCTGTAAAACATTTAAAAAATCGGACATGTTGGCTGGATTGACAAAATGTTTATCTTTCAAATGCTGTATTGGACTTGTTAATGTGTGAAAGTTAAATATTTTAAAAAAATTGATTTTGAATTTCGCGCCTGCACCTTGCAGTGGCTGTTGTCATATTAATCTCCGACGTCGGGATTGCAGCCTGTAAAGGTTAAGGTATTTGATGCCAGTGGGCAATGTGCGGAACAGGCGTGATGAATGGTTGGACTCTAGATGGTGAAGCTGACGTGACTGCATTAAGACAGAAGAAGAGGCAGGAGGAGGAGATGGGACCAATTTTCCGTCTCCAATAGATGCAGTATATTTGAAATGCAAGTCGAGCATTGAAGAGGCAGATTTCCTTTGTGAACAGCAAATGATTCAACAATTACGCGTAAACATTCAGCTGAATGTTTTAATCATTTTGAAAAAATCATGAAAACACGCATATGCTGCACTGGAGGCTGGTGGGATGAGCTAAAGGAGGACCGGCTCATTATAAAGCTGGAATGGATAAATGGGGATGGTATCAAACACATCAAACCTATTGAAACCACGTTTGACTCAGTTCCAGTAATTCCATTCCAGCCATTACAATGACACTGTCCTCCTATAGCTCTTCCCACCAGCCCCCACTGATATCTGTATGTAACATAATATTGTACATGTGTAACACATAATTTGCATTCCAAGAAAACAACCTAATAGGCTTTTTGAGGGCTTTCCAATCAATCTTTTGACTTTATCATGATGGGCTCTCCTCCTTGTCAAACAGAAGGTGTCTCATCCCTAGTATGCTGTGGACGGGTATCGATTTAGTGGGGAAAGCTTTCCCATTTAAATCATTACAGCATGGCTGGATACCTGCTGGATTCAAAACAGAAAAAAAATGGTAAATGGTGTTCAAGTTCTATCCACTCTTAACACATGTGCACCTAAGCACCCACCACACCACACACACACACACACACACACACTCTCTCTCTCTCACTCCTCAATTTCCTTCAGTGTAAGGAAAGGGAGAACAGTTGGAGCTATCCAGAATGCTGAAATACAAGAAACAGATGTGATCTCCTATCCTTTTCCACTCCTGCATCTCCCTCTTTTCCCTCTGCAGTGCGGCATACTCCCTGAGATGTACTGAAGACATTATTTTTCACTACTTCAAGCCATAGACAAGCAGTTATTTACGGCCTTCTGAACTGTATATTTATATGTCTGATTAAACTGTCAACATGTGTTGATTGTCCAAATTATATTCATCCTTCTACAGCATTTACTACATTAATCTCAATGCCTACATACTGTAGGTGGCTCCACAACAAACCATGCAATGGCAAATTGGTAGCTATTTTCCCTGTGCAATGTTTACTAGCTACTGAGTCCAAGCAGTATGAAGTTGCCCCAAGACACTGATCTATGGGACTATTCTAAGGTAAGCTGACAGTACAGTTCTCACAGTTTTGGTTGGCAGTCCAATAAGAATTCGAGCAACATTCTATTGCTGCAGTAAATGGGTTTACCTTCCAGCAGGATTTTCCAAACTAGCATCATTGATACCAATCAGACATTGAAAAGAGATTCATTGAAATAAGAGGCTCACTTTTGACAGGGCTGTGCCTGGTTGGATGTTGTTCCGATGTTCCTCGGTCAAGCCTTTGAATTGTGTTGGAGCTCAAAACAGATGTGAGTTGTGGTCTCTTTTCCCCACGGCTCAATTTAATTTAATCCATTAATTCTCCCTTTTTACTATACATTATTTTATCTTTCAAAGACACTTATTTTACTCAGCAGCGAATCCAGAAAGAGAGATGAATGCACAGTCCACCTCACAAAAGCTGATTACTTTTTTGGGGGCGAATGCAGGCGCTTAGTACTTCAGGTTAATAATGACCGATAACAAAGCTGTGTCTCTCAGGAGCAGTTAAGTCTGCTAATCTCCTAGACTGYAATTTTAGAGGCAGACTGAGGCTGGTGCTGGTGCTGAGYKTGGGGCAGGCCTTCTCAGAGACGAAGAGATTCATTTAGGCAGGGCTCTATGGATCAGTATGCATCTCACTGCATGCTTCTTTAAGTGATGATGATGGGCATTTTCCCCTCTGTGTCCTAATAAGCGCTTTACGTGCAAATATTATGCGATTAGCCATTTTATTTTTTGTCAGGTGTAATTATTCAGATATTTACTTACTTGGCATTCAGATCAAATATAGAGTGTTATCTTTTCATCGGCCTCCCCGTGATCTGTCTTCTAGATCAGATCTGAGAGGGGGTGGAGGACTGTGTTGCTGATAATTTGAGGTCTTTATTTCAACTTTGAATTATCATAACTGATTTTAGTGACCATGCTATGATGCCTACTRTATCTTCACCAATGAGAAAAGCAGTCTCAATTCACTGCTCTGTCATTGATTTATACTGGGAGAAAATGAAGATGTATCTTGACTACAAAGCCTGTGGATCAATTATTCACATACAATACATAAATGACTGGATTTCCTTTGTCCATGATATAAATTAGCAATTGATTGCATTATTGTTTTATAAAACATCCTCTGTTCTACTGTGACTAGTCATATACATGTGTATGACAAGCCACGGTACTACCTGCAATATAGCCATTAATTAAGCACTGAAACACACCGTGGGCCTGTAATCCTGACACTGCTGTGGCTCAGAGTGCCTTGGGTTTTATCTAAAGATTTGTACAGAGCTTATAAAATACTGGGGAAAAAGCAAAAACTGTTATAAGACTGTAATCGAAAAGGAACGTTTAACAAATGTACTCAATAGCGTGCTGTCCCCCCGAGTTTGGCCAACCTACAACTCTTTGTAAAGGGTCCTACAGCCTGGAATGAGTTTTGACCCAAGTGATTCCCTCTAAGGCCCAGAAACCCAGTGAGACTTTTTGTTTAACTCTGATAACGGAGAAGCTGTCATTTTATAAACTGCGATTGGGTCTGGCCCGCCAAAGGAAAACTACAAAATGAAGGGGAAATGATTGTAGTTCCATTTACTACAACAGAATGAGAAAGAGTTTTTACCTGCTKTCATTCAGTCTGACATCAATAGAAAAAAGAACAAAGGAAGAATTTAGATTAGCAACAGGTGAATGCTCAGAGGTTGAGGTGTATGACGGCCAAACTCAAACTGACAATAAACTGCTGCCCACATTGTAAAGTATTATTGGGGCTATTGCTGTTGACATTGTTAAAACATCCAAAACGTATTGGTGTTTTATGCTTGTTTATGCGGTAGCTACTCCATAGGGAGTTCTGAACAATAGGCASAGTGTCATTAATAAGATTAACTCTGAAGTACAACATACATTAAAAGCCTTCTGAGCCTTTAATTCAACCAATTAACTCATTACTGTTSACACAAACAAACACACAAAACAACTGGCTTGAGTGTCTGATGATCTTCAAACACATAACTCATCTTAAATGTAATAAAATAACAAGGAATCAATAAACTACCTAGCTAGGCTATTATTTCACAATGCAAAAAAAATAAGGTATTATGACTTTCCTCAAATTATCCCACAGTGACTGTTTATCATCTTTTCACAAATTAATGGGATACCAGTGCTTTCTTTTTCTTTCCCCCCCTTTTTTTGTCATTTTGTTTCCTTGTTCACTTGTCTGTTTGTTTCCTTAGATAGTGTATGGACGTGAACAAACCTCCCAGCCTTAAAGCCATTGTCCCCAAGATAAGGCCATCAGACTCCCTTCACTGAAGACAGCTGCATCGGGTTTTCTGCTCTGTCCCGTCACTTCWGGAGTATAGATGTTTGGTGATGAGGGGCAGGGGAACTGAAAGTTATAAGAGCTGGCATCTGTGGRGGCTTATCAGACTGAGGTATCAGAAACAAGCCTTTCGGGGGAAAAAATATTCTAACACAGTGGATGACATTATCTGGGCCCAGAACATATTCCTCCCTCCAAAATCTGAGGCCACGGCTACGCAGAACCAGTCAACGCTGCAAAGATATGAGGCATTTCTCAAATTACTTGGGTGACCTGCAGGTCACTTCATCTGCTCTCACCTTTCCCAACCTTACCCTTTGTACTGGCCTTCCAGGTMAAGAGCTTCAATAGGTGGATGCTAAGCCCAAACAATCTTCTTTTTTTTTTTTTAAATGTGTCAACAGATTGTGAGACAGTTGGGATATTTCATTTTGCCGGCACAAATCTTTTTGACATCTCCAGAAATGATGACAAGTCTATTATAACTTACAGAGAGGGTGATGAGTGACARGCCCAAATTAATGATCATACTTGTCTGGTGACACAGATACACCAACAGAATCAGGAATGTGTCAACCATCATTTCCCTTATCATAGTTTTGCCCTGAAATACTGTGAAAAAGACATCTGTTGCTGCATCAGATTTTAATTGAAATAACCTCTATCTATAACACTCAGTTACAGTGCCTTGCAAAGTATTCATCCCCATTGGTGTTTTTCCTATTTTGTTGCATTACAACCTGTAATTTAAATAGATTTCTATTTCMATTTCATGTAATGGACATACACAAATAGTTCAAATTGGTGAAGTGAAATGAAAAAACCCTTTGCTATCAACCCCTTTGCTATGAAGCCCCTAAATTTGATCTGGTGCAACCAATTACCTTCAGAAGTCACATAATTAGTTGAATAAAGTCCACCAGTGTGCAATCTAAGTGTCACATGATCTCAGTATATATACACCTGTTCTGAAAGGCCCCAGTCTGCAACACCACCAAGCAAGCGGCACCAAGAAGACCAAGGAGCTCTCCAAACAGGTCAGGGACAAAGTTGTGGCGAAGTACAGATCAGGGTTGAGTTATAAAGATATATCCGAAACCTTGAACATTCTATCGGWGCACCATTAAATCCATTATTAAAAAATGAAAAGAATATGGCACCACAACAAACCTCCCAAGAGAGGGCCGCCCACCAAAACTCACGGACCAGGCAAGGAGGGCATTAATCAGAGAGGCAACAAAGAGACCAAAGATAACCCTGAAGAAGCTGCAAATAAAATGCTAATAAATTACTTAAAAATCATACAATGTGATTTTCTGGATTTTTGTTTGAGATTCTGTCTCTCACAGTTGAAGTGTACCTATGATAAAAATTACCTGCAAAATCGGCAGTGTATCAAATACTTGTTCTCCCCACTGTATATATTTGTAATAATGACAATTACAACAATACTGAATGAACAATGAACACTTTTATTTTAACTTAATATAATACATCAATAAAATAAATGTAGTCTTAAATAAATGATGAAACATGTTCAATTTGATTTAAATAATGCAAAAACAAAGTGTTGGAGAAGAAAGTAAAAGTGCAATATGTGCCATGTAAAAAAAGCTAATGTTTAAGTTCCTTGGTCAGAACATGAGAACATATGGAAGCTGGTGGTTCCTTTTAACATGAGTCTTCAATATGCCCAGGTAAGAAGTTTTAGGTTGTAGTTATTATAGGACTATTTCTCTCTATGCCATTTGTATTTCATATACAGTACCTTTGACTATTGAATGTTCTAATAGGTACTTTAGTATTGCCAGCTTAATCTCGGGAGTTGATAGGCTTGAAGTCATAAACAGCGCAATGCTTGAAGCACAGCGAAGAGCTGCTGGCAAACGCAGTAAAGTGCTGTTTGAATGAATGCTTACGAGCCTGCTGCTGCCTACCATCACTCAGTCAGACTGCTCTATCAAATCATAGACTTAATTATAATATAACATACAGAAAATCGAGCCTTAGGTCATTAATATGGTCAAATCCGGAAACTATCATTTCGAAAACAAAACGTTTATTCTTTCAGTGAAATACGGAACCGTTCCTTATTTTATCTAACGGGTGGCATCCATAAGTGTAAATATTGCTGTTACATTGCACAACCTTCAATGTTTGTCATAATTACGTAAAATTTTGGCAAATTAGTTCGCAATGAGCCAGGCGGCCCAAACTGTTGCATATACCCTGACTCTGCGTGCAATGAATGCAAGAGAAGTGACACTATTTCCATAGTTTAATATTGCCTGCTAACATGAATTTCTTTTAACTAAATATGCAGGTTTTTAAAAATATACTTCTGTGTATTGATTTTAAGTAAGGCATTGATGTTTTAAGGTGAGGTATATTCGTGCAACGATTGTGCTTTTTTCGCAAATGCGCTTTTGTTAAATCATCCCCCGTTTGGCGAAGTTGGCTTTGTTAGGAAGAAATGGTCTTCACACAGTTCGCAACGAGCCAGGCAGCCCAAACTGCTGCATATACCCTGACTCTYTTGCACAGAACGCAAGAGAAGTGACACAATTTCCATAGTTAAAAGAAATTCATGTTCGCAGACAATATTAACTAAATATGCAGGTTTAAAAATATATACTTGTGTATTGGTTTTAAGAAAGTCGTTGATGTTTATGATTAAGTACACATTGGTGCAACGACAGTGCTTTTTTCGTGAATGCGCTTGTTAAATCACCGGTTTGGCGAAGTAGGCTGTGATTCAATGCTAAATGAACAGGCACCACATCGATTATATGCAACGCAGGACAAGCTAGATAAACTAGTAATATCATCAACCATGTGTAGTTAACTAGTGATTATGATAAGATTGATTGTTTTTATAAGATACGTTTAATGCTAGCTAGCACCTTACCTTGGCTCCTTGCTGCACTCGCATAACAGGTAGTCAGCCTGCCACGCAGTCTCCTTGTGGAGTGCAATGTAATCGGCCATGATCGGTGTACAAAAATGCAGATTACCGATTCTTATGAAAACTTGAAATCGGCCCTAATTAATCGGCCATTCCGATTAATCGGTCGACCTCTAGTGCCAACATAGCACTGTCTTTGAGCAGTATCTACTAACAAAAATTGCATCTCTGTACAAAGAGATCAAAGAGTAATTTGATGAATAGGATACCAAACATCCATGTGCATGCATACTGTATGAATAACAATACTATTTTATTCGTCAATCATGTCAAATTACACCAAACATTTGGTGAAATATTCAGGTTCCTTGTGACTTCTTCTGAGAAAACTGTATCCTCACGGTCAAATGAAGATTAAATTAATTAAAATCTGGTCTAACTTTGACTTGAAGGCAAACAGTCCAATTTAAACTGATGTTATATTTGTGCAGGTAACGATTATCCCTCAGTGCCACATCGYCTACAGACCTCCGCAATCACAATATCTCCTCAACGGGTGATCAATACTGAGGGAACTTGACTGATTAAAATGCATTTGGTAGCCTAAGATACATGATTCATCATATTAGGATATAAAGGTTACGTGACCAAAACATGATGGGTAATCATTATCTTGACGCGACTTTAAGTAAAAAAATCTATGAATAGCTTCAAGAAGACTCCAGGAAGCACATTTATGGGCATTGTACATTTAAAAAGTAATTGACCCAGTGTTCACTTTCATTTTTATTTCTTCTGTTTGGTAACATGTAATTGATTCGCATATTTACACTCCTAATGGTCTGTCTGACAAAAGCATGTCCCTTTCTCCAGATCCCTACAGTATATTGGCATTGTATAGAGCTTTTGAAGTGTGAATTCACCATGTATTATCATGCCATCACAGTGAATCTGAAGAGAAAAGAGCTGTGTTCGAATACCCACACTAACATACTGTATACTACATACTTAATGAGTATATACTACATACTATTAGTTCATTTTAGTATACTTTAAACGAATGGTATCGTTTCAGTTCAGCGTACTAGAGCTTCGACTGTCTACCGGAAGTTGATGCATTTGTCTACCGGAAGTTGATGCATTTGTCTACCGGAGGTTGATGCATTTGCCTAGTTAAATAAAGGTTAAATAAATAAAAAATTATAAAAAATTCTGTTGTTATGCAACCTACTGCAAGCTTCTTAGCATAGCAAATTACTAGTTAAACATTTTACACTTTTGGGTGTGTTCATATAGTCAGTCTGGAGTGCCAGAGTGCGGTCTGGGAGCATTGTCAGATTGTACCTTCGTACATTCAGAGCGTTTTGCTCTCAGAGCGTTCAGAGGCACACTGGACGCTCTGGCCAAGGAGTAGGATTGATCCGAGCATTCAACAGCAGCACGCAAGCTAACTGGCTAACACGTTGGCTAGCTACTTCCAGACACAAATGGGAGAACACCTCACTCTGACCATTTTACTCACCAAGGCAGAGCTGGTTAGGCTGTTTTCATGTTATCCAGAGCGTTGGTGACTGTAACTGTGCTGCTGGCAACAATTTAATTACTATTTTTTTGCCGACATTTACTGACACCGGCCATATTCAACTGGTGTTGAGCATTAGTAAATTCATCAGTTATTCTGCACAAGAGTGCTCTGAAATCGGAGTAGATAGCCAGAATGAACAAACGCACAATGACTATATCACTTAGCTAAGAATGATGTGAATAATCAAGTCAATAAACGTTGGGTAGTTAGTTAGATAGCAGATTGTTAATAATACTGCCTATTAGTAGCTAACTAACGTTAGGTAACTAGTTAACATATTGTACATTGTGTTCGTAAGTATAGCTTAGCTAAACAAAAGCCAACATAACATGTAACGTAACTTATTCGAAAAGTCATTACTTTATTGCATTGCTCAACATTTTCTTAACATTTGTCATAATTAGTTAAAGCAATTCATTTGTATCTGCTCTCGTCGGACTGCATATTTTCCACAATTTTCTTAAAATCTGAAAACGTTGTGAAACCAGCTCCATTTTCTGAAGAATTGCATTATGGACACTAAAAGCACGAAAAGTCTCCACTGCATGCATACTTCGTATTTTGGAGAATTTATTACGACATCCGGGAACTTTTGGCACACTAACTTATATCCATACTATGACCAGTAAGCATACTACATACTCAATTCACGTCACAAATAGTATGGTTAGTGCGGTTAGTATGAGTATTCGAACACAGCTAAGGTGTTTAATTGCAAACACTATGAAGTTACTGGATGGACCTGGGAGTGAAAAAGTGTGTGTGTGTGTTTGCCCAAGTGGTACTTTTGTGACTGTCCAGATATGTCATTTGTTACAAAGCAACAGTGGCATAATCCTCTCCTCTCTGCTGAGTCCAGCTGTGCAGGAAGAATACATCAGTGGGAGGCCGGCATGGGACTGGAGTTGAGGGTCAAAGGTTAGCTGTCAGCTTTTAATGTGCCGTTAGCTACGTAGGAGCAGCAGTGGGGTACAAGGATTTAGTATGTCTGTTAAAGGCCCAGTGGGATTACCTCTTTAAGAGATTAAATTCACTGACTACCATGGCTTGAGGACAGGAAGTCCACAAGCTCCCTGAAGCGACGAATGCTCAAACCTACACATTTGTAGGTCTGCACGGTGACAATGTGTGCCCAACTACTGGCCAGACATACAGATGTTTGTGTGAATGGAAGTGTGTGAAGGGGTTTTCATTTGAAATAGGAACAGTGGAGAGTTCAACATTACCATCATACGTTAAAAAAAATACACATTCCATTGTAAGGGTATACAAATGTGGGTATTTTAAAAGGGGGATTTCTGAAAGACAGACAGAGAAACAGTGTCTTGATGACGTCCGAATTGCTTTTTGTCAGTGAAAGTAATAGGTAGGCTGCTTGTGGAAGCAGCGGCGCCAAATGTCAAGTGTGATATGACAGATACAGTATTGAGAGGAATAGAGCTCCACTGCATGCTCATAGATTAGAAATGTCAATAGCCTTTAGTTTTAGTGGGCAGTGAGGAAAGTGCTGCCTGAAATAGAAAGGATTTAATGTTGGGTAACCTGCATCATATGGATCAAACAGGGCCGGACTACCGCATTTGGGGCCCCATTTGTGTTGAAAAAATMTACAGTTGTATAATGGTATTCTACACATTGTGGAAAAAGGCCTTTATCACTCCAGTKCCCAAAAAGCCTTGTACAAAAGAAAATAAGGTCTACACACCTGTTGCTCTCACCCCCATCGTAATGCAGTGTTGTGCTAGCTCCGTTCAGATGTGAACCCTGTGTTAGATCCTTATCAATTTGCCTATAAGTAAAGTCATGGGACTGATGGCGCAAGCAACACCATAGTTCATCTCATTGTTAAGCATCTGGAAAAACCCAAGGCCAATGCTAGATTGTCATTTATTGATTTCAGATCAGCGTTTAACGCGATACAGCCACATGTCCTAATCAGCCAGTTAAAGCAGATGGGTGTTATTAACCCCTATACCATCAGTGGGTAACACTCATTCCTGACTAGCCGTACTCAACAGGATAGATTTAACGGGACTCTCTCTGGGCTACAGACATTAGCATTGGGGCCCCGCCGGGTTGTGTGAGTTCACCCATCTTATACACACTGTACACAAATGACTGCACTAGCAGTAATCCTGATAACTATATTGTCAAGTTCTCAGATGATACTGACATTCTTGGTCTGATGTATAAAGATGCTGATACTACTCTGTACAGGTCAGAGATTCAAAGTTTGTCTGGTGGTGTGATGAGCACCATGTCATCCTTAGTGTAAAGAAAGCAGAGGTGGGCCTCCAAGTGGCGCAGCGGTCTAAGGCACTGCATCGCAGTGCTTGAGGCGTCATTACGACCCGTGTTCGATCCCAGGCTGTGTTACAACCGGCCGGGAGTCCCATAGGCTGTGCACAATTGGCCCAGTGTTGTCCGGGCAGGGGAGGGTTTGGCCGGGGGCTTTACTTGGCCCATTGCGCTCTAGTGACTCTTATGGCTGGCCGGGCGCCTGCAGGCTGTACTTCGGTCATCAGTTGAACATCTGACACATTGGTGTGGCTAGCTTCCGGGTTAAGCGGGTAGGTGTTAAGAAGGCGGTTTGGCGGGTCATGTTTGGAGACGCATGACTCGACCTTTGCCTCTCCCGAGCCCGTTGGGGAATTGCAGCGATGAGACTGGATCGTAATTGGATATCACATAATTGGGGAGAAAAAGGATAAAATACATTTTTAAAAACAGAGGAGATGGAGGCAATGGTGTTTGACCTAAATATGTCGGTAACCACGTGCCTGTGGTTGTTCACATGCAACATAGCAGGTTAGTTCGTACAAGATTTTTGGGTGTATGGACATGGTGTCCATGGTGTTTTGTCATGTCGAGGTCATAGAGATATGCTAGATATGCCATCAAAGTCTGGTTTGGCAATTTATCATTCCAACAGAAATCCAAACTGCTCACCTGATACAAACTGCATTAAGGTCATGGGTGTAGGCAACGTCCCTCCCTGCAGACAAATTTTTACTTCACTCCGGTATCAGCTGCTCCCCTCAGACAGACGCTATAGGGTCCTCCACCCTCAGGCAGAAGCTATAGGGTTCCTCCCCCTCAGGTAGACGCTATAGGGTCCTCCTCCCCTCAGGCAGACGCTATAGGGTCCCTCCCCTCAGGCAGACGCTAAGGGTCCATCTCCCTCAGGTAGACCTATAAGTCGTACCCTCAGGCAGACGCTACAGGGTCCTTCCTCTCCTCAGGCACGCTACGATCCTACTCTAGGCAGAACGCTATGGGTCCCTCCTCCCCTCAGGCAGATGCTATAGGGTCCATCCTCCTCAGGTAGACACTATAAGTCCTCCCCTCAGGCAGACGCTACAGGGTCTTCCTCCCTCAGGCTAGACGCTATAGCTCCTCCTACAGGCAGACGCTATACGTCCCTCCCCTCAGGCAGAGCTACAGTCCTACTGCTCAGCCAGATGCTATGGGTACCTCCCCTCAGGCAGAGCTATAGGGTCCCTCCTCCCCTAGGCAGACGCTATAGCTCCTCCCTCAAGCAAGACGCTATGGGTCCCTCTCCCCGCAGACAGACGATAAGTCCTCTCCCGCAGCAGACACTTAGGGTCCCTCCTCCCGCAGGCAGATGTCTCGGGTCCTCTCCCCCTCAGGCAGAAGCTATAGGGGTCCCTCCCTTAGGCAGACGCTATAGCTCCTCCCCTCAAGCAGACCTATAGGGTCCCTCTCCCGCAGACAGAGCTATAGGTCACTCCTCCCCGCAGACAGACACTATGGGTCCCTCCTCCCCGCAGGCAGATGCTATAGGGTCCTCCTCCACGCAGACAGACTCTATAGGGTCCTCCTCCCCTCAGGCAGACGCTATAATGGTCCTCCTCCCTCAGGCAGACGCTATAAGGTCCTTCTCCCTCAGGCAGAACTATGGGTCCCTCCTCCCGCAGCAGGTGCTATCGGTACTCTCCCTCAGGAGACACATAAAGTCCGCTCCCCTCAGGCAGACGCTATAGGGTCCCTCTCCCTCAGGTAGACACTATAAAGTCCCTCCCCTCAGGCAGACGATATAGGTCCTCCTCCCCTCAGGTAGACACTATAAAGTCCCTCCCTCAGGCAGACGCTATAGGGTCCTCTCCCATCAGGCAGACGGCTATAAGGTCCTCCTCCCCTCAGGCAGACGCTATAGGGTCCCTCCTCCCCGCAGACAGACACTATAGGGACCTTCTCCCCTGAGGCTGACGCTATAGCTCCTCCCTCAGGCAGACGCTATAGCTCCTCCCTCAGGTACGACGCGTATAGGGTCCTCCCTCAGGTAGACGCTATAAGGCCTTCTCCCTCAGGCAGATGCTATCAGCTCCTCCTCAGGCAGACGCTATAGGGTCCCTCCTCCCGCAGACAGACGCTATAAGGTCCTCCTCTCCTCAGACAGACGCTATAGCCTCTCCTCAGGCAGACGCTATAGGATCCCTCCTCCCTTCAGCCAGACGCTATAGGGTCCCTCCTCCTTCAGCCAAATGTTTATACGATCCCTACATGTAAGCTGAACAGGTACAAGCATTCCTTCATTCATATATCCAATAAATACCTAAACAGCATTTTTTTTAAATTGTTTTACTTGACTTGGCAAGTCAGTTAAGAACAAATTCTTATTTACAATGACGGTCTACAAGCGAACAGCAATACATGTAAGTAACGCTGAGCTGTGTTAGTGCGCCACTGACAGAATAAGGGAATATGCWAAGTATTATGTATGTGGCCCAATGAGAAGTTTACAATGTGTATGARAATAATAACATGCAAGGTATTATGTTGAGTCTGTAATGTACAGTGTCTATTTTGTGTATAGCAGTAATGTGTGTCTAAGACAATTTCCCCCTTGGGAAAGTTAATCCTATCATTTTCTATTTTGTCATGAGGCAAAGAGAAAATGTTGCAGTTTTAAATCCAATTTCCGGCAATTCTACACTTTTCGTCATGGGTCTGGGAGAAACATGTGCTGTTTTATAGCTCATCTTATGCTACTGTGCACATTTTGCCATGAGGCTGAAATAACATTTTGCAGTTTTAAAGTAAATTTCATGCTATTCCACACATTTTGCTATCATATGCTATCTTTGGTTAGGGGGCCTGTCATGCCAAATAAGATCCCCCTGACAAAAAGTGTCYTCCAGCCCAAGTCACAATGGGATTCGATGAGTTCTAGCTTCTGTTGCTAGGGCTGTTGCCAGCTAGGTAGCCAGACAGTTTAACTTGGCTAATGTTAGCTAGCTAGCAACTGTAATTGTTATTGTAGCTTTCTGTATGTAGCTTGCACTTCAATGGCATCCTTCGAGGAGATTTTATTTTATCTTTCCAACCAGGCAAAGTACTATGAAGGCACCACTGATCTCAACAAGAGYCGCAACATTCAGAGAAATTCAGGGTAACGTTAAGCAGTTAACTTCTATTAGATAACTGCATGGATTTTGCTATGTGGTTGATACCATTCCATTGAGTCCATTCCAGCCATTATTATTAGCCGTCCTCCCCTCAGCAGCCTCCACTGATATAATTATATGTCTGTCATATAGAGGCATCTAGCTATAAGTTAAACCTGATCAATCAAATGGATAGGTTTAAGCAATTATGGTAATTCCAAATACCCTGAACTAGGTGTCTTCGCTAGACAGACACAGAGAGGGGGAGAGGAAGGAAGGAAGTGAGAAAGAAAGGATTGAATTGAGAGAGGGAGAGAGAGGTGGGAAGAGAGTGGAAGACAGACAGAGAGAAACAGAGAGCGAGAAAGACAGCAGTGCAAATGTACTTAGACTTGAGTATTTCAACAACTTTTCTCTTGGCATGATTGCCAAAATCAACCTACACTTCTTCTGATTGGGAATTGTCAAGGAGGTGGTCAGCTGGGCAATTGAAATAACCTTTTGTTTATCAATCACATTCTATTATATCTGAAATGATTATGATTTCAATMAATGTCATATCAGAGAGCACACAATGTTTCAATTTGTTACTTTTTTCTTAGTCAGTACCCTGTCTAGCCAGCCAGAAGTTTGAGAGGGCAAAGACCGTTGCGCCAAATTTGTGGCGCCCGTTAAAGTTGTTTCATCGAGGCACATGATCGGTAAGTGTCCAAATTCAAATTTTGCCCTGATAAGTTGTTTTGTAATGGTTGCTTTATTTGACCACAGCAGATTTCATTATTATAGAATGTGTGTGTGTGTGTGTGTCAGTATCCTTACAAATATGAAAATCTGCATTCTGTATGATACGGGTAAGAATAAAGTAATCTTATCTCGAACACCTTAAATGTTAGGGGTGGACCTCATCAGACCCTTCACGAAATCCAGGAATGGCAACAGCTGGTGTCTGACGGCGACCAATCACTTTACCAAGTGGATGGAGGCAATACCCATTAAGGTCAGTAAAGGAAGAGTATGTGCTTATCTCTAAATTCCCTTCTATAACACATTAAAAATGGTGCTTGGAACCAAAAATAGATTTTCGTTTTGTATGATACCCATCAAGGACGAGACTGGCGAGGCCACCTCCAACGAGATGATGGACATCTTCTACACCCACGGTTCTCCTGTGGTCATCTTGAGTGACCGAGGTCATGAACGCTGGAACAAGGTACGGATGCTATAGGATATATTCTGTCACCAATGGTTTGTTTTATTTATACTTTACAATTTGTTTTTCCATGGTAAATAATCAGACGTATTTCAATATCTTACATTGTCAATAGATATCGCTTTCCTAACCCCTCCTCCACATTTGGACTAACCAGACCCTTGATTGGTACCAGGAAGGGTGGGAAACCAACCTGAAGGTAATTCTCTTTGCACACAATAACAGCATCCAGGCCTCCACTGAGTACGGACGGGAGCCGCAGCTGTTGACTGAGGTAAACAATTCAATTGTATATACAATTATTGCATATACTGTACTTTTTCAAATTTGTCATCAATTTAGTGTTGTTTGTCTATTGCTATTTTTGTATAACGTACTTTCAGATCGATGAAACCCCAACTGATGTGGTGGAAGATGTCTAACCAGATCAGAACACTTTCGAGGATCACCTTCAGGCACGGACTGAGAAGGATTTGGAGGTTTTTTGACCAGGTAAAAATGATTGTCCGCTGTTAATTTATTTTCTGGCCCTCCAAGAGATGTTTAAGAAATGTATGTGTGCCCCTCAGTTATGCATTATCTCTTCTTCACCCAAGAGGAGTGTCTCTTGGGTTATTAATTGAAGTATTGACGATGTCGCGGCCAATGTGTACAACAGTCCTGATGCGCCTTAATAGTACATCTTGGGCTAGTTATGAATCTGCAATTTAGAATCAAAAGTGACACTGCATGCTTACAAAGTCATGTTACTAGTTAGGTTTAAATGTAAGACTCAATCATTGCAAGAAAGCTAGCTAGCTACCTAGTTTAGGTACCTTCAATGCTTCAATCTGCTAGCCTGCTAGCCCCGGCCCGCTAGCTTCCTGAATCGCCGTGTCTCCAGCTCGCCGAGCTACTCACTGGACCCTATGATCACTCGGCTACACATGCCTCTCCCTAATGTCAATATGCCTTGTCCATTGCTGTTTTGGTTAGTGATTATTGTCTTATTTCACTGTAGAAGCTCCAGCCCTGCTCATCCATTAGCTAGCCCTTTTGTTCCACCCCCACACATGCCTCACCTGGCTTAAATGGTGCCTCAAGAAACAAAACCTCTCTCATCGTCGGTTTACCTCCACTGTACTCGCATCCTACCATACCCTTGTCTGTACATTATGCCTTGAATCTATTCTTCCGCACCCAGACATCTGCTCCTTTTACTCTCTGTTCCGAACGCACTAGATGACCAGTTCTTATAGCCTTTAGCCGCACCCTTACCCTACTCCTCCTCTGTTCCTCTGGTGATGTAGAGGTTAACCCAGGCCCTGCAGCCCCAGCACCACTCCCAATCCCCAGGCGCTCTCATTTGTTGATTTATGTAACAGTAAAAGCCTTGGTTTCATGCATGTTAACATTAGAAGCCTCCTCCCTAAGTTTGTTTTATTTACTGCTTTAACCCACTCCGCCAACCCTGATGTCCTAGCCGTGTCTGAACCCCAGCTTAGGAAGGCCACCAAAAATCCTGTAGCACTAATGGGACACTGTAAAGTCCATGAAGAATAAAAGCACCTCCTCCCAGCTGCCTACTGCACTGAGGACAGAAAACACCGATAAATCTACAATAATCTATCATTTCAATAAGCATTTTTACACGGCTGTCCATGCTTTCCACCTGGCTACCCCTACCCCGGCCAACATCTCAGCACCCCCTGCAGCAACTTCCCCAATCCCCCCCCGCTTCTCCTTCACCCAAATCCAGACAGCTGATGTTCTGAAAGAGCTGCAAAATCTGGATCCCTACAAATCAGCTGGGCTAGACAATCTCTTTCTAAAATGATCCGCCGAAATTGTTGCAACCCCCATTACTAGCCTATTCAACCTCTCTTTCGTATCGTCTGAGATCCCCAAAGATTGGAAAGCTGCAGCGGTCATCCCCCTCTTCAAAGGGGGAGACACTCTAGACCTAAACTGTTATACTCTAGACCCAAACTGTTATCCATCATGTCCTGACTTTCTAAAATCTTCAAAAACAAAGTTAATAAACAGATAACCGACCATTTCGAATCCCACCGTACCTTCTCCACTATGCAATCTGGTTTCCGAGCTGGTCATGGGTGCACCTCAGCCACGCTCAAGGTCCTAAACGATATCATAACCGGCATCGATAAAAGACAGTACTGTGCAGCCGTCTTCATCGACCTGGCCAAGGCTTTCGACTCTGTCAATCACCGCATTCTTATCGGCAGACTCAATAGCCTTGGCTTCTCAAGTGACTGCCTCGCCTGGTTCACCAACTACTTCTCAGACAGAGTTCAGTGTGTCAAATCGGAGGGCCTGTTGTCCGGACCTCTGGCAGTCTCTATGGGGGTGCCACAGGGTTCTTTTCTCGGGCCGACTCTTTTCTCTGTGTATATCATTGATGTCGCTCTTGCTGCTGGTGATTCTCTGAACCACCTCTACGCAGACGACACCATTCTGTATACTTCTGGCCCTTCTTTGGACACTGTGCTAACAAACCTCCAAACGAGCTTCAATGCCATACAACACTCCTTCCGTGGCCTTCAACTGCTTTTAAATGCTAGTAAAACTAAGTGCATGCTCTTCAACCGATTGCTGCATGCACCCTCCCGCCCGACTAGCATCACTACCACGGACGGTTCTGACTTAGAATATGTGGACAACTACAAATGCCTAGGTGTCTGGTTAGATTGTAAACTCTCCTTCCAAACTCACATTAAGCATCTCCAATCCAAAATAAAATCTAGAATCGGCTTCCTATTTCGAAACAAAGCATCCTTCACTCATGCTGCCAAACATAGCCTCGTAAAACTGAATATCCTACTGATCCTTGACTTCGGCGAWGTCATTTACAAAATAGCCTCCAACACTCTACTCAGCAAACTGGATGTAGTCTATCACAGTGTCATCTGTTTTGTCACCAAAGCCCCATATACTACCCACCACTGCGACCTGTACGCTCTCGTTGGCTGGCCCTCACTACATATTCGTTGCCAAACCCACAGGCTCCAGGTCATCTATAAGTCTTTGCTAGGTAAAGCCCCGTCTTATCTCAGCTCACTGGTCACCATAGCAACACCCACCCATAGCACGCACTCCAGCAGGTATATTTTACTGGTCATCCCCAAAGCCAACTTACTTTGGCCGCCTTTCCTTCCAGTCCTCTGCTGCCAATGACTGGAACTAATTACAAAAATCACTGAAGCTGGAGTCTTATATCTCCCTCTCTAACTTTAAGCAGCAGCTGTCAGAGCCGCTTACCGATCACTGTACCTGTACACAGCCAATCTGTATATAGCACACCTAACTACCTCATCCCCATATTGTTACTTATCCTCTTGCTCTTTTGCACCCCAGTATCACTACTTGCACATCATCCTCTGCACATCTATCACTCCAGTGTTAATGCTAAATTGTAATAATTTATCTTCTATGGCCTATTTATTGCCTTACCTCCCTACTCTCCTACATTTGCACACACTGTATATAGATTTTTCTATTGTGTTATTGACTGTACGTTTGTTTATGTGTAACTCTGTGTTGTTGTTTTTGTCGCACTGCTTTGCTTTATCTTGCCCAGGTCGCAGTTGTAAATGAGAACTTGTTCTCAACTGGCCTACCTGGTTAAATAAAGGTGAAATAGAAAAAGAAAATTAATGTAAAAAAAAATGCATGACAGGGGCCTACATTTGGACAAAGATGTATTTTGAATATCTATATGTCACCACCTATGAAGTCAATGTATAACCGTTACACAAATAGCAGCTATGCATAATGTTTAGTATTTTTCTGCATGATGAGGATAATTATTAAATATAGGTCCTAATGTGATATTTAAATGTAAATGTAATTTAACTAGGCAAGTAATTTAAGAACAAATTCTTATTTACAATGACGGCCAACAGTGCGTTAACTGCCTTGTTCAGGGGCAGAACGACAGCTCGGGTATTCGATCCACCAAGCTTTCATACTGGTCCAACGCTCTAACCACTAGGCCCGCCCCAAATATCAAAGCGGGGAATAAGTTTATGCAAATTCTGATTAGTTATCTCAAACTTGAGCAAAAAATGTAAAAGTGTAAAACAAAACACATGAAACAATTTAGTGTCAGAAAATCACTAAGTATTTTCATCAAATAAGAATTCCCTAAGAGAAGAATGGATTAGATATTGCTCATCACAGTAGAAAGGGTAACCCTTCGTATATACGTAATTTCGTCACCTGACGTGTTGGGTAATCAGCCAGCGCCTATCCCCTTGCACAATATAGGCAAGGTCGTAGCTAGCTAGCATTGCAAGGAGCCTCTCTCGCTAAAAAGATGATGTCCCTTGCCGCTCGTTCGGGGGCATTTTCCCCATACTTGCAGGCTACGAACTATGCAGTTGCTGGACCCCTCAAAGCCCTTATTCCAGGGGTGGTTGTAAAAGGAGAGAAAGTGTTGGTAGACGCGAAGAAACCTTTCCTTACCCGCGAGTCCCTGAACGGTCAGAGTCCAAAGACTGGGCCTGCAGTATCAGTTAGCATAAATGGTAAGTAGCTAAGCTAGCAGTATCTCAGGGCTAATGTTAGTAATCGAGTTGTTTGTTTTACTTGAGTCATTGACTTACGATGTTACGACGTGATATTGTATTTTACTGAAGTCCAATTGATATGCTGTGGAATCTGAGGATTGTTTCATAATTTAGCCTAGTGTTCATTAGTTCACTAATGTTAGCTGTGTAGAGTGCATTGGCTAGAAGCGGCCTAGCCAACCGGCTAGCTAACTAAGGTAGTTGACTGCGAGGTCAAGACCAAACGGTTTGAACCAACAACCACAAACAACATGTTAGGTAGAAGTACAATTAATTTATCATATCGATTGGGTATAATAATATTTTAACAATTATCTAGTTAGTTAGCTAAGTAAGTAGGATGCCCATGATGAACGAGTCTAAGACATTTTAACTAGCAGGAGGAGCAGCACTGCAGTATGGGGCACAAAGACAGTACAGTTTGAAGATAGGCAGAAACTGCTTCTCCAATAGAAATCCCCGATCATGCTTATATGCGATACAATGTCGACGTTACCTAGCTAAACTCATGCGCAGAAATATGTCATTGGGTATAACACCTCATTGACTTTGCAAACGCTTGCCTGGTCTGCTTGGTCTATTTTGCAAGCGTTCCCGGAAGTCTCTCGGTGTTGGCCTCTGGGTTAAAGAAACTATGTGACTGGAGTCTGGGGTCACAACCTGACTAGCTAACTAGCTGCTACCTTTACTGCTACCTTTACTGATGTGTAGTAATGTCATATTTTGATCATTCTAGTTACAATAACATTACATAACCCATACAGGTGGGTCTTAGTGACGATAGTCAGCAGATTCCGACCCTACCGTTACACTTGTCGACACTTAGCTACACTGGGGTCAGAACGCAATCATGGCTATATTAAGACACCATGGAGCTGGCGTGCGATATAGGTCGGAAAGCTTACCTCTATGCAGGGATGGGATATGCAACTGCACTATGAACGTTACCTTAATCCACACTGATAGATCGAGAAGGTTGAAATACGGCTCGTTTTCCCAGAACTGCCATTTTTGTCCTCATGCTAGCTAGCAGTAGCCACTGCAGCCAGTTTTCAATGGCAGTCAACCAATCAGCTTATTTTGTTGTTCAAAGTGATGTGCCATTCCATAATGGCTACTGCTAGCTAGCATGAGGACAAAACGGCAGTTTTCCGGGAAAACAAACAGTATTTCAAACCTATTCCCCCTAAAGAGACTGAAAAAAATTGGCATGGGTCTTCAGATCGTCAAAAGATTTTACAGCTGCACCATCGAGAGCATCCTGACAGATTGCATCACTGCCTGGTATGGCAACTGCTCGGCCTCCGACCGCAAGGCACTACAGAGGGTAGTGCGTACAGCCCAGTACATCACCAGGGCAAAGCTTCCTGCCATCCAGGACCTCTACCAGGCAGTGTCAGAGGAAGGCCCTAAAAATCGTCAGACTCCAGCAACCCTAGTCATAGACTGTTCTCTCTGCTACCGCACGGCAGGCGGTACCAGAGCGCCAAGTCTAGGTCCAAGAGGCTTCTACCCCCAAGCCACAAGACTCCTGAACAGCTAATCAAATGGTTACCGTACCTAGACTATTTGCCCCCTCGCTGCTACTCTCTGTTATCATTTATGCATAGCCACTTTAACAACCCTACCTGCATTTACATAATTATCTCAATTACCTCGACACCGGTGCCCCTGCACATTGACACATTGACTCTGTACCGGTACCCCCTGTATATAGCCCCGCTATTGTTATTCACTGCTTCTTTAATTATTTGTTTTTCTTATCTTACTTTTTTCTTAATTTAAGAGCTTGTAAGTAAGCATTTCACTGTAAGGTCTACACCTGTTGTATTCGGAGCATGTGACAAATAAAATTTGCGACGTATCGGTGTGGATTAAGCTCAAATTGAGTACAGTGGCATATCCCATCCATACATTGAGGTACGTGGACCCATATCTTGTGCCATCTCCAGTGTCGTAATGTAACCATGTTTGCATTCTGACCCCAATGCAGCTCAGTGTAATGGTAGGGTCGGATTCTGCTGGCTAGAGTGAGGAGTGTTTTCTTGGTCACTAGTTTAACCTTACATTTTAGCAAGGGAGTTGGTAGCTAACATGTAGGTCAAGGGTGTGTTCATTAGGCAGATTTTGTTGCAAAACGTTTTACAATAAAAAATATATTGGACAAATTCAGGAAGGTAATCGTTGCGTTTGATTCTTAAACGGTTTTCCATTGCAAGACCTAATGAATACTCCTCAGCTAATGGGCTAGCTAACTATTAGAAAGCTTGCTAGTTTGTATTTAAACTTCACTTTCAAACAATCTGATCATTAATTTGCTATCGAACTAGCTATTGACTTGGATGCATCTGCTTCTATAATGTGCCCTCTGGTACTTTCCTATCACATGCCATTGTCTTTCTCTTAATACTGCTTTGATTGTTTATCTAATGGACTTGTTTTATTTTTCAGCAAAAGCTGCAGTCCGATTCGCTCACACTGACATCAAGGTGCCAGATTTCTCTGATTACCGTCGGCCTGAGTTGCTTGACCCCAAGAAATCTTCTCAGGAGAGCAGCGAGTCCAGGAAAACCTTCTCCTACCTTGTCACCGGGGCCACAGCCGTGGTTGGTGTCTACACAGCCAAGACCGTGGCCACACAGTTTATCTCTTCCATGAGTGCCTCAGCTGATGTCCTGGCCATGTCCAAGATCGAGGTCAAGCTGGGAGAGATCCCAGAGGGCAAGAATATGACCTTCAAGTGGAGGGGCAAGCCTCTGTTCATCCGCCACCGGTCTGAGAAAGAGATTGCCACCGAGGAAGCTGTGAATATGGCTGAGCTACGTGACCCCCAGCACGACAAGGACCGCGTCGCCAACCCAAAATGGATCATTGTCATTGGCGTGTGCACCCACCTGGGCTGTGTACCCATCGCCAATGCTGGTGACTATGGCGGATACTACTGTCCCTGCCATGGCTCTCACTACGATGCCTCTGGCCGCATCAGGAAAGGCCCAGCCCCACTCAACCTTGAGGTGCCCTACTATGAGTTCCCAGATGAGGACACAGTAATTGTAGGCTAAATTGTTGGACTGAGATCACAGATCAGTATGTTTCTGTCTGGCTCATTATTCCATCCATTAGCAGGCACAACCTCTGTTTCAGGGTGGTATAAATTATTGTAAGTAATAAATGTACATTTTATCCGATTGAAAACCTCTCATGTTTATTTATTTACCCAATCTCAGTTAATCTTATATTGTACCAAAATACGACCTGGGTTGTAAATGAGTAGTGGGGTTTCTTTCGCCTTTCATGGAATGGAATAGCCTACTAATAATAATTATGTTTTAATAGTGCAGGTACAAGGGGATTGACCAAGATTTTGCTGCTCAACCAAAAACGTACACCTGCTTACAGACAGTTGCCTACAATTGTGTCCGAAGGTGATTCTCAAGGTTTAATGTCATGAATGATGGCTTTATGTGCTCCGTTTCAGAGATCCAAAATCTTGGATATTGTTGGGATGATTTAGAGTGCTAGGTTCAGTTGTTTAATGGCAATATTGCATAAGGTTGTATATTTTCTTATCAAGATCACTGTTTTGCTTTGGTGGTGGTCACACAGATTAACATTACACATTCTATACCAGAAAGAAAAGGGGTCAGTGGGTGCTGACAAGGGCATTGAGTGTTTAAATTGATGCTAATGCAACAGAACAATCTTCTATTAACTCTGTATACAGATGGATAGCTCATTATGTATACTCATGTTAAGCTAATAAATGTTTCACAGAAAATCATATTCCTTTTGTGTGCTATTTACAGCTTGCAGCTCAGACTGGGTTGCAAGTGCAGTACACAGCAGCTTCTTGCCTCTATAGTCTGAATGTCATTTGAACATTTCTGATGCACCTGCTAAAACAAACCTCAGATTTGCGAGTACATTTCATTTAGCTATCAGGCTGGGTTAATAACATGAACCCTCATTTGACTTTACATGCATGTCAAAACTACAGTCCGGTTCGGTTCCTATAAATTAAGTGTACATTGGTTATGTTTAAGTATAACCGCTCGAGGTGTGTCAAGTCTGGTATGAAGAGAAGCCTGCTCTCTGAGGTGGTCTCTTGACTGAGCTCTGGTGATTAGGAGGGGAAATGGCTGCTAACCCGCCTGGCATTCCCACACTTCATTGACTAATAACTAGCTAATAATAAAGTGTTTGTCTTGCTCTCTCCGGGGCCACAGAGACAAGCTATGCATAACTGCCTGTGCGTATTTATTTGATCCCAATGGGTTCCTTACAATGCGTGTTCAGTAAATATGATTGACATGACCTGTTACTGTTTCGGGTCAGCCTTGAAGAAATGTCCCACTTGGAATTCCACAAAGTCTCATAACTACGCATGATATTGGTTGTAAATTGCTTTGTGCTGTATATTGTCGAATGAAACAGCTTTTGTGTGTGACATTGACACAGAATTCCCCACTGGCATTCATGCAGCTGATTGGTTGGTAAAACTTATGTTAGGGAGAAGGCTATATCAAATTGTCAGAATTTCAAATGAGTAATGTTGCTGGATGTTGTGCTCTCGAAAGCAGCCACATTGCGGGGAGAGCTTCTTGACAACCTTTTCACATAATATAAGAAGAGGCCTCTAACCAATGCCTTTATTTTTTTAGCAGATTTCCCTGTATTTTGACAGACGCCTGACATGTCTTTAGGTCAAAATTGCATATTCTCCTGGGTGGAGCTACAAGGCTGAAAGGATCAGAGGAGAATAAATAATTGCTCCCAGCCAAGCCAACTTGTAGAATGCACTATTTACATATCATGTATATTAATTAGTACAATAATGGAACGTCTATTTTTAGGCCTATTTTATAGAGAAAAGAAGCAACTGCTGTAGCTTTTCAGATAGCATTCCCTGTCAACTGAAAAAAAGAGCATTCCCTGTCAACTGAAAAAAAGATCATTCCTCTGCACAATAAGGTTTCAGATTACTTTTATTTTTTCTAAAACTTGAAAACTTCACACTTGTACGTGTGGTTTAATTATCTAATGGCTTTCGCCACAGTACAACCCCCTCACTCTGCCTTGCTGCCTGGAGTGACCTCTGTTCCTGATAGTCTGACACGCCACCTGCCCGGCCAGACACAGGCTTGCTCACTGGTGCCATGTCAACTCTGCCTGCCAGATGCGCCTTTGCCCTTCAGGTGTGATTGATATATGATTATATCACCAGGGGTGTCAGGACACCACGTCACTCTTGACATTTGAAAGCTGGATTCCCTGGTCCTGCTGTGGCACTCGTTACATCCAAAAGCGTCGAATACAACAGTGAAATGCCTACCGTACTTACAAGCCCTTAACCAACAATCCAGTTTTAAGAAAAATGTGTTAAGTAAAAATAGATAAGGAAAGCAAAATTCAATAAAAATAACAAATTAAAGAGCAGCAGTAAAATAACAGTAGCGAGGCTATAAAGCATGTCTGTAAAGCTCTCTAATGCACCTTTTTATATAATGGAACTCCTGCTTGTGTATGGACTGCTGATCTGAAGGGCTGTCATGCTACCTCATTCAGCTGACCACTTGCATTCTCAAAGCTATTCTAAGGAACACGTAAGATGCTGGCTGGGATAATTCTATTCGGCGGGGCTCAGATCCATGTAAAACGAAGGAGGTAATATACTGTTTGTATATTACTTTGCAAGTCCCTTTTTCGCAGACTACTTTGAATTCATCTCTTCAAAGCTGCATGGTGTAAGCATCTAATGTAGCGGTTGTCTGAACTCTAAGATGCTGGAGCAGTCATCTTGAAAGAGTGAAGAGGGTATCTTGCTTTTCTTCACTGACGATGGAACCAGAAAAAAGTAACAATTAGCTGCAAACTCTGATTTACTCTGCCTCAATCTGATGTGTCAAATGAACATATTAATCCTCTACTTGTCTCTAGGGTGATCAGATTATGATGAAAGATTTATTCGGATCTTGTGATTCAGTTGAACTTGTTTTGCATTACTTTGCATAGTGATAAGGAGTTTCACCATAGAAAATAGCTGTTAATTAATTTTTTCAAACTTCATTAAATCTGTGTTTTTAATGTTTCATCTCGGGCTTTGTCTCTCAGTGAACCAAAATATTTTAATTGCATTTTGAGTGATTAACTTCATTCCTCAACTATTTTCACTGGGTCCTGGTGGCAGTTTGCAACATATTTCAGACCTTGGGCAGCCTGCTACTCTACTACTTTGTCTGTGTTCTACTTTTTGTTCCTCTTACAAGCGGAATATGCTCAGATGGTGCCACCGGTTCCTGTTGCTTGTCTACAGGCCTAGGTGAGGGGTACTACCCTTTACCTGCAGCCAGGCAGCGATCAGACCTTGCACCCTGGCTCGACCACTTTGCTCTGCCTCCACTGGAAACTTGGCACTTCCATCCTTGCTCTCATCCCAGTCACAGCTATTTTCATGACCCAACAATGGTGGAATGACCTTTCCTCTACACAGTCATGACAGCTGAGTTGATGTCCATCTTCCCATCACAGACTGAACACTCATCTCTTCAGACAGTAAGCTACATTCAATGTCTCTGCTACTTCTGACCCGTCTCTCGAATTGTGGTCATGCACTCATCCACATGTGATGCACCACTACCGAAGTACAAAAAATACAAGTGAAATGCCTGGTTTCTTTAACTTACCAAGACACTGAATGCAATGAATATTATAAGTGTGTGCGTGCGTATGGGCGCTTGCGTGTGATATATCTGTGGGGGGAAGTGTAGAAAATGTGCAATTGTTCACTCACTCTAGAAAAAAAGGCCTCACCAATCTGAATGAATGAGTGTAAATTGAGACATCACAGAAACTGTCAGATCATTAGAGGAAATTGATCTCCTCTTTTCAGCTAACTCTGCCATGTTGGTTGCAGCTGGAGTTTCATAAAACGACTGTGCCGGCGCCCGGCGGTACACGGTGCCACAAATTGAGATGAAAATGATTCTCCGGTGAGAACGGAGCGCATGGGGAGCTGTCGTGTCGGGACGGGATAATAAAGCCTAATATACGTTTATTTTTCCTCCTCATGCACTAAACCCTTTTATGCTCTCACAAGCGGCTGCTGATCTGCGGGTGTAAAGGGCCTCATTAATCCCGTCAGTCAACAACAACAGCAACAACTGAATCATCCTCTCAGTGTGCAGAAGAGGGGAACTGCTCCGGGTCACACACAGGGGCACAGCGGCGTTGAATGAGCAATCACTGTCCTCTTATCATTTAGTTCTATCTCTTAGGGAAAAAGAAGTACTGCTCTTTGAGTGATGGGGACGTGACTCTCAGCAGGACTCTTAATGTCGTTTATATCAGTGTAACTAAAACGTCTTTGAACTCATCGCAGTTGGCATTTCCAATTAACTGCTTCTGCCATGGAGTATATAACCTACTTTTCTCTCCGGCCCATAAACAACGTATTCAGTTTAATGTATTTTAAGAAGTTTGCACTAATCTTACGATTGTAAACATTGGAACGGAATGGTGACACATTGAAGGTTTGCCAAAGGAGTTCAGAAGGACCACTGTCCATGGTTCTTGCTGCTGAGCTGTTCATGGTGCTGTCTGTGACTGTTGGTGTGGAGCTGTCCATGGTTCTTGCTGCTGAGCTGTTCATGGTGCTGTCTGTGACTGTTGGTGTGGAGCTGTCCATGGGACTTGCCACAGGACCCACCATGTGCTCTTTGAATTCTGCAACATGTGCTCTGAAAGATTAGTGGAATCTGTGTGGGTAGCTGGACAGGTAGGATGACTGACAGTGAAGGTGTTCAGGTGGTCACGTGTCAGGTGACAGCGGAATGGATGAGACTGAGGCAGGAATCCCTTTAACCATAAAGTAGTATATTTACTGAGTAGTCTGTGCTGCATAACAAAGGAAACAAAATAACATGTATCCAATCAAATTCATAATCACAAAGATCAAATCATAACAATCATTAATTATTGGATTCAACAATCCAGTTCATTAAGTCAATAGTAATCATCCGTGAGTCATTTAGGCTCGTAACTATTTATCATAAATCATGAAAGAATACAAACAGTGAATGGTTATTCAATCTATAATCCCCATTAGTTTGATATCAAAGTCGATCAGTTAGCAAACAATGACGTTTCTCATTTCACCCTTTCAATTGTCTTCATGTGTACATGTAATTCATTTCATTACATATTAACCATATCGATTGCATAATTGGCCTATGATGATCCTTAGGGCCGAGATCATTGACAATTCACATTACACAATATGTTTGAAGCGTGCGCTCCAAGCCGCGCTCCGCGGTAATAACTATAAACAATAACTGATGGCCCACTCTCCCGATCGCAACAGATAGTTCAGATGAAAGGTAACAGAGTCGGGGGACTTACGTGGATTCATGGACGCACAGAACTTCTGGAGCAGACGGAGTTAAGGAAGAGAAAGCAGCGAGATCAGGCGATGGCGTTTTCCTCATTTTATGGGGATGAGATCTGTCGGTCATTGCCACCTGACCTAATTATGGCGCCCCTGGCCCAGCTGAGTAAGTGGCCATGAATTAAAGGATTATTCCACCAACTCCATGGGCCTTTTCTACATGCTCTTTGAATTCTGAATTATCCCTTGTTGTGGGTGTTAGCAAGATGGCGCCGACAGAGATGGACGCCTCGCTTTGCATTCTTAGGAAACTATGCAGTTTTTTAATGTATTATTTCATACATTGTTACCCCAGGAAATCTTAAGTATTATTACATACAGCCGGGAAGAACTATTGGATATAAGAGCAACGTCAACGTACCAACATTACGACCAGGAATACGACTTTCCCATAGCGGATCCTCTGTTCGGACCACCACCCAGGACAATGGATCTGATCCCAGTAGGCGACCCAACACAATGACGCCACAGAAAGGGCAGACGGAGCGGTCTTCTGGTCAGGCTCCGTAGACGGGCACATCGCTCACCGCTCCCGAGTATACTACTCACCACTGTCTCTTGACAACAAGGTAGACGAAATTCGAGCAAGGGTTGCCTTCCAGAGAGACAGAGATTGTAACATTCTCTGTTTCACGGAAACATGGCTCACTCGGGATATGTTTCAGAGTTGGTACAAACGGTTTCTTCACTCATCGTGCCGACGAAAAACAACACTCGTGGTGTAATCATAACAACATTTTGTTATCCTTTTGTTCACCTGACCTAGAATTCCTTACAATCAAATGCCGACCGCATTTTCTACCAAGATAATTCTTTTCGAATATACACAGTATCCCCCCCCCCCCCCCAAGCAGATACCATGACGGCCCTGATATAACTTCCTGGACTCTATGTAAACTGGAAACCATATATCCTGGGGCTGCATTTATTGTAGCTGGGATTTTAACAAAGCTAATCTGAAAACAAGGCTCCCTAAATTCTATCAGCATATCGAATGCGCGACTCGAGCTGGCAGCATTCTGGATCATTGCTACTCTAACTTCCACGACGCATACAGAGCCCCTCCCCGCCTCCTTTCGGCAAATCTGATCACAACTCCATTTTGTTGCTCCCAGCCTACAGACAGAAACGAAAACAGGAAACGCCCGTGCTCAGGTCTGTTCAACGCTGGTCCGACCAATCTGATTCCACGCTTCAAGATTGCTTCGATCACGTGGACTGGGATATGTTCTGGATAGCCTCAGACAACAACATTGATGTATACGCTGACTCGGTGAGCGAGTTATTTAGCAAGTGCATCGGTGATGTTGTACCCCCGGGGACTATTAAAACCTTCCCTAACCAGAAACCGTGGATTGATGGCAACATTCGCGCAAAACTGAAAGCGTGAACCAATGCTTTTAATCATGGCAAGGCCACCGGAAACATGACCGAATACAAACAGTGCAGCTATTCCCGCCGCAAGGCAATCAAACAAGCTAAGCGTCAGTATAGAGACAAAGTAGAGTCGCAATTCAATGGCTCAAACACGAGACGTATGTGGCAGGGTCTACAGTCAATTTCAGGTTACAAAAAGAAAACCAGCCCCGTTGTGGACACCAACGTCTTGCTACCAGACAAATTAAACAACTTCTTTGCTCGCTTTGAGGACAATACAGTGCCACTGACACGGCCCGCTAACCTAAACCTGTGGGCTCTCCTTCACCGTGGCCAATGTGAGTAAAACATTTAAACGTGTTAACCCTCGCAAGGCTGCTGGCCCAGACGGCATCCCTTGCCACGTCCTCAGAGCATGTGTAGGCTGGTTGGTGTGCTTACGGACATATTGAATCAATCCTTATCCCAGTCTGCTGTGCCCACATGCTTCAAGATGGCCACCATTGTTCCTGGCCCTAAGAAAGCTAAGGTAACTGAGCTAAATGACTATCGCCCCGTAGCACTCACTTCTGTCATCATGAAGTGCTTTGAGAGACTAGTCAAGGATCATATCACCTCCGCCCTGCCTGATACCCTAGACCCACTCCAATTTGCCTACCGCCCCAATAGGTCCACAGACGACGCATTAGCAATCACACTGCCCTAACCCATCTGGACAAGAGGAATACCTATGTAAGAATGCTGTTCATTGACTACAGCTCAGCATTTAACACCAAAGTACCCTCCAAACTTGTCATCAAGCTCGAGACCCTGGGTCTCGACCTAGCCCTGTGCAACTGGGTCCTGTACTTTCTGACGGGCCGCCCCAGGTGGTGAGGGTAGGAAACATTATCTCCACCCCGCTGATTCTCAACACTGGGGCCCCACAAGGGTGCTTTCTTAACCCTCTCCTGTACTCCCTGTTCACCCATGACTGCGTGGCAATGCACGCCTCCAACTCAATCATCAAGTTTGCAGACGACGCTACAGTGGTAGGCTTGATTACCAACAACAACAAGACGGCCTACAGGGAGGATGTGAGGGCCTTCGGAGTGTGGTGTCAAGAAAATAACCTCTCACTCAATGTCAACAAAACAAAGGAGATGATCGTGGACTTCAGGAAACAGCAGAGGGAGCACCCCCCTATCCACATAGACGGGACAGTAGTGGAGAAGTTAGAAAGTTTTAAGTTCCTCGGCATACACATCATGGACAAACTGAAATGGTCCACCCACACAGACAGTGTGGTGAAGAAGACGCAACAGAGCCTCTTCAACCTCAGGAGGCTGAAAAAAATTGGCTTGTCACCGAAAACACTCACAAACTTTTACAGATGCACAATCGAGAGCATCCTGTCGGGCTGTATCACTATCTGGTACAGCAACTGCTCCCCCCACAACCGTAAGGCTCTCCAGAGGGTAGTGCGGTCTGTACAACACATCACCGGGGGGCAAACTACCTGCCCTCCAGGTCACCTACATCCCCCGATGTCACAGGAAGGCCAAAAAGATCATCAAGGACAATAACCACCCAAGCCACTGCCTGTTCACCCCACTATCATCCAGAAGGCGAGGTCAGTACAGGTGCATCAAAGCTGGGACCGAGAGACTGAAAAACAGCTTCTATTTCAAGGCCATCAGACTGTTAAACAGCCATCACTAACATTGAGTGGCTGCTGCCAACATACTGACTCAGATCTCTAGCCACTTTAATAATTGGATGTAATAAATGTATCACTAGTCACTTTAAACAATGCCACTTTATATCATGTTTACATACCCTCCATTACTCAAGCATTTCGCTACACTCGCATTAACATCTGCTTACCATGTGTATGTGACAAATAAAATTTGATTTGATATAGAATTGTTTTAATAAAGGCCAGTATTGCTAGTGGAATAGTGCTTTTTCCTTTTTTAAAGTGTAGTTATGCAAGCTAATTTCTTCCAAAAAGGCAGAAAATAATTCCAGTCCCACCATAAGCCTATTTCACGCAGATAAAATTAGCTCAGTCTCACAAATTACTCTTACAAAATACATTTTAAAGCCTAACCCCAAACTCTAATTACCTGTCTCCATCTGCACCTTTGTTTAAGAAACTCAATATCTTCTCTATTTACAACATTAATGTATGCCAACTATCCACATCTACAAATACTCATACCGCCCAGACAGTTTACCAAAACCCTTCAATCGATTCTTCCAGGTTAATTCTGAAATCCATCTATATAACACAAGGCACTGCGATAACCTTCACCCTCCCAACTGCCGCACCTCACAGTCAATTCTCTCTCAGATACAGAGGTGCCATACTCTGGAATTCTTATCTTCACATTGCCAAAACATCATCATCACTTAACAACTTCAAGTGAAGACTGGGGGTCAGCCTGATGAACCAAACTACTCAGTAATCTCCTCCATACAGGCGATCTCTCATACACTCATATGCACACATTTAAACAAAATAAATATGGTTTGTTTTTCTCGTGGTTACTGATGAATTCATTTATACATTCATAATCAGTATGTTTTGTAATCTGTTTTAACAAGCCTGTTTTATTTTTCTACTTATGTATTGTATATTGCTTTTCTTGTGGTGTGGTTTTCATATAAACCCTTGGGCTTCCAACCACACCCACACACCGTTTGTTTGTTTTTATCTGTATTGTTGTTTATCACTTGTTTTCTTGGTGCAAGTCATTTAACTTGCTATATTTCTATTTCTAACTTTCATGTGGTATTGTATTATATCTAATATGCATCTCCAGGCAAAAGGCTATTACATTCCCATTCTTAACAATTCATTGAATTATTCAGAGGTGTTGAATTCGCTAAAATATAACAGTTGAATATTTCGTTTTATATGAGACAATAGAAAATACAATTTTTTAAATGGAATTATGATGCGTAAAATATTTTGCATCATTGAGCAAATTGAATGAAAGCACTTAATAATGGATACTACTTGCGTATCACTGGGCATGTTTCGCAAAAGAGGCAGTTATTCCTCTCCAACACGCACAACAAATGTCTCTAATGAAGTAAAAGATTACACCCCTATCACTGAAATGACAGTAAGCTATTCAACCCTCCTTCCTGCTAAGGAAGCTCAAACAACTATGGTTCCTTATACAGAGCCTCCAGAAAGAATTCACACCCCTTGACTTTATCTACATTTTGCTGTGTTACAGTCTGAATTTAAAATTGATTAAATTTAGATTTTGGGGTCACTGGCCTACACACAATACCCCATAATGTGAAAGTGGAAATATGTTTTTAGAAATGTTTACAAATTAATAAAAAATGAAAACCTGAAATGTCTTGGGTCAGTAACTATTCAAACCCTTTGTTATGGCATGCCTAAATAAGTTCAGGAGCATACTAAATTGTATGCACTCACTCTGTGTGCAATAATAGTGTTTAACATGATTTTTGAATGATTGCCTCATCTCCGTACACCACACATACAATTAATTATCTGTAAGGTCCCTCAATCAAGCAGTGAATTTCAAACAGATTCAACCAAAAAGACCAGGGTTTTCTAATTGGTAAAGGGCACAAATTGCTGGATGGGTGAATATTTTAAGCAGACACTGAATATCCCTTTGAGCATGGTGAAGTTATGAATTACACTTTGGATGGTGTATCAATACACCCAGTCACTACAAAGATGCAGGTGTCCTTCCTTATTCACTTGTCGGAGAGGAAGGAAACTGCTCTAGGATTTCACCATGAGGCCAATGGTGACTTTTACGGAGTTATAGAATTTAATGGCTGTGATAGATAACTAAGGATGGATCAACAACATTGTAGTTACTCCACAATACTAACCTAATTGACATAATGAAAAGAAAGAAGCCTGTACAGAATAAAATATCCATAAACATGCATCCTGTTTGCAACAAGGAAATAAAGTAATACTGCAAAAAAAATTGTCAAAGCAATTAACTTTTTGTCCTCAATACAAAGTGTTATTTTTAGGGCAAATCCAATACAACACGTTACTAAATCAAATCAAATCAAATTTTATTAGTCACATACACATGGTTAGCAGATGTTAATGCGAGTGTAGCGAAATGCTTGTGCTTCTAGTTCCGACAATGCAGTAATAACCAACAAGTATCTAACCTAACAATTCCACAACTACTACCTTATACACACAAGTGTAAAGGGATAAAGAATATGTACATAAAGATATATGAATGAGTGGTGGTACAGAACGGCATAGGCAAGATGCAGTAGATGGTATAGAGTACGGTATATACATATGAGATGAGTACTGTAGGGTATGTAAACATAAAGTGGCATAGTTTAAAGTGGCTAGTGGTACATGTATTACATAAAGATGGCAAGATGCAGTAGATGATATAGAGTACAGTATATACATATGAGATGGGTAATGTAGGGTATGTAAACATTATATTAAGTGGCATTGTTTAAGTGGCTAGTGGTACATTTTTACATAATTTCCATCAATTCCCATTTTAAAGTGTCTGGAGTTGAGCAGTATGTTGGCAGCGGCCGCTAAATGTAGTGTGGCTGTTAACAGTCTGATGCCTTGAGATAGAAGCTGTTTTTCAGTCTCTCGGTCCCTGCTTTGATGCACCTGTACTGACCTCGCCTTCTGGATGATAGCGGGGTGAACAGGCAGTGGCTTGGTGGTTGTTGTCCTTGATGATCTTTATGGCCTTCCTGTGACATCGGGTGGTGTAGGTGTCCTGGAGGGCAGGTAGTTTGCCCCCGGTGGTGCGTTCTGCAGACCTCACTACCCTCTGGAGAGCCTTACGGTTGTGGGCGGAGCAGTTGCCGTACCAGGCGGTGATACAGCCCGACAGGATGCTCTCGATTGTGCATCTGTAGAAGTTTGTGAGTGCTTTTGGTGACAAGCCGAATTTCTTCAGCCTCCTGAGGTTGAAGAGGCGCTGCTGGCCTTCTTCAGCACGCTGTCTGTGTGGGTGGACCAATTCAGTTTGTCCGTGATGTGTACACCGAGGAACTTAAAACTTTCCACCTTCTCCACTACTGACCCGTCGATGTGATAGGGGGGGCTCCCTCTGCTGTTTCCTGAAGTCCACAATCATCTCCTTTGTTTTGTTGACGTTGAGTGTGAGGTTATTTTCCTGACACCACACTCCGAGGGCCCTCACCTCCTCCCTGTAGGCCGTCTCGTCGTTGTTGGTAATCAAGCCTACCACTGTAGTGTCATCCGCAAACTTGATGATTGAGTTGGAGCGGTGCATGGCCACGCAGTCGTGGGTGAACAGGGAGTACAGGAGAGGCTCAGAACGCACCCTTGTGGGGCCCAGTGTTGTAGGAGATCAGCGGGGTGGAATGTTGTTACCTACCTCCACCACCTGGGGGCGGCCCGTCAGGAAGTCAGGACCCAGTTGCACAGGGCGGGGTCGAGACCCAGGGTCTCGAGCTTGAGACGAGTTTGGAGGGTACTATGGTGTTAAATGCTGAGCTGTAATCGATGAACAGCATTCTCACATGGGTATTCCTCTTGTCCAGATGGTTAGGCAGTGTGCAGTGTGTTGCGATTGCGTCGTCTGTGGACCTATTGGGTCGGTAAGCAAATTGGAGTGGGTCTAGGTGTCCGGTAGGTGGAGGTGATATGGTCCTTGACTAGTCTCTCAAGCACTTCATGATGACGGAAGTGAGTGCTACGGGGCGGTAGTCGTTTAGCTCAGTTACCTTAGCTTTCTTGGAACAGGAACAATGGTGGCCCTCTTGAAGCATGTGGAACAGCAGACTGGGATAAGGATTGATTGAATATGTCCGTAAACACACCAGCCAGCTGGTCTGCGCATGCTCTGAGGACGCGTGCTGGCCGTCTGGCTGCAGCCTTGCGAGGTTAACACGTTTAAATGTTTTACTCACCTCGGCTGCAGTGAAGGAGAGCCGCAGGTTTTGGTAGGGGCCGTGTCAGGGGCACTGTATTGTCCTCAAAGCGGGCAAAAAAGTTGTTTAGCCTGTCTGGGACAAGACATCCTGGTCCGCGACGGGGCTGGTTTTCTTTTTGTAATCCGTGATTGACTGTAGACCCTGCCACATACCTCTTGTGTCTGAGCTGTTGAATTGCGACTCGATTTTGTCTCTGTACTGGGACTTAGCCTGTTTGATGCCTGCGGAGAGAATAGCTACACTGTTGTATTCGGTCATGCTTCCGGTCACCTTGCCCTGGTAAAAGCAGTGGTTCGCGCTTTCAGTTTCACGCGAATGCTGCCGTCAATCCACGGTTTCTGGTTTGGGAATGTTTTAATCGTTGCTGTGGGTACGACATCGTCAATGCACTCCTAATGAACTCGCTCACCGAATCAGCATATTCGTCAATATTGTTGTTGGACGCAATGCGGAACATATTCCAATCCGCGTGATCGAAGCAGTCTTGAAGCGTGGAATCAGATTGGTCGGACCAGCGTTGAACAGACCTGAGCGCGGGAGCTTGTTGTTTTAGTTTCTGTTTGTAGGCTGGAATCAACAAAATGGAGTCGTGGTCAGCTTTTCCGAAAGGGGGCGGGGGAGGGCCTTATATGCGTCGCGGAAATTAGTATAACAATGATCTAGGTTTTTCCAGCCCTGGTAGCACAATCGATATGCTGATAGAATTTAGGGAGTTTTGTTTTTAGATTAGCCTTGTTAAAATCCCCAGCTACGATGAATGCAGCCTCAGGGTGTGTGGTTTCCAGTTTACAAAGAGTCAGATAAAGTTTGTTCAGGGCCATCGATGTGTCTGCTTGGGGGGAATATATACGGCTGTGATTATGACCGAAGAGATTCCCTGGTAGATAATGCGGTCGACATTTGATTGTGAGGAGTTCTAGATCAGGTGAACAGAATGACTTGAGTTCCTGTGTGTTGTTATGATGATCACACCACGTCTCGTTAATCATAAGGCATACCCCCCGCCCCTCTTCTTACCAGAAAGATGTTTGTTTCTGTCGGCGCGATGCATGAAGAAACCAGCTGGCTGCACCGACCCGTTAACGTCTCTTGAGTTAGCCATGTTTCCGTGAAGCAGAGCACGTGCAATCCCTGATGTCTCTCTGGAATGCTACCCGTGCTCGGATTTCATCAACCTTATTGTCAAGAGACTGGACATTGGCGAGTAGTATGCTAGGGAGTGGAGCGCGATGTGCCCGTCTCGAAGCCTGGCCAGGAGACCGCCTCGTTTGCCCCTTTTACGGCGTCGCACAGGGTCGCCGGCTGGGATCAGATCCATTGTATTGGGTGGAAGGCAAAACACTGGATCCGTTTCGGGAAAGTCATATTCCTGGTAGGAACGATGATGAGTTGACGTTAATCGTATATTCAGTAGTTCCTCCCGACTGTATGTAATGAAACCTAAGATTACCTGGGGTACCGATGTAAGAAATAACACATAAAAAAACAAAATACTGCATATTTTCCAAGGAACGCGAAGCGAGGCGGCCATCTCGTTTCGGCGCCGGAAGTTAATGCTGTTAATGTACTGAGTACCATATCATGTTATGGGTATGCTTGTAATCGTTAAGGACTGGGGAGTTTTTCAAGATAAAAAATAAACGTAATGGAGCTAACCACAGGCAAAATCCTAGAGGAAAACCTGGTTCAGTCTGCTTTCCACCAGACACTGGGAGATTAATTCACCTTTCAGCAGGACAATAACCTAACACACAAGGCCAACTCTATTTACACTAGAGTCGCTTACCAAGAAGACAGTGAATGTTCCTGATTTGCCGAGTTACAGTTTGATCTGAAAATAGTTGTCTAGCAATGATCAACAGCCAATTTGAATGATTTTGAAAAGAACATAGGGCAAATGTTGCACAATACAGCTGTGGAAAGCTCTTAGAGACCTACCCAGAAAGACTCACAGCTGTAATCACTGCCAAACGTGATTCTAACATGTATTGACTCAGGGGGTTGAGTACTTTATAATCAAGATACTGTATATTAGTGTTTTTTCATTAGTATTTTGTGTAGATCATTGATACATAAAATACAATTAAATCCATTTGAATCCCACTTTGTAACACAACAAAATGTGGAAAAAGTCAAGGGGTATGAATACTTTTCGGAAGGCACTGTAAATGGAAAATCTGCCTAAACTAACATGACCGCAAATAAACTGCAATGAAAACTCATCTAGCCATAGATCTCTCATCTGAGGAAGTTTTGAATTGGCAGACTTTTGTAAGACTATTAACATTTTCGTGACAGACAATTGCATGGTTGTAAAGCAGACAAGCTTGAGGGCAGAGATGTTCGTGGTTCAGAGATAGTGTTTCCTTCTCTATGTGGCCTTGTAGAAGTGGATCACTAGGCTCGGGCCAACACTGTTCTGCTTCGATGCCAGTGACATGCTAAAACCTTCGTGTCACTGGTCTCCCCCTTTGAGAGGGTGATCAATCACCCCAGCGAGGCGACAGGTGTGTGGATGAGACATACATGTACCTCTGCCCGCTGTCTGGGAGTCAGAGCAGCTGTGCTCTCATCTCGGAGGGAGCGGGGCACAGGACTGTCATATGGAGGATGAGGTGGGGAAGAGCCAGACAGATGCACAGGCTAGGGGTTAGCACATCTGCTATGGCAGCGGTGGCGTGGTCAAATATATTTTTCTGTATGGATGCTGGCAGAGGCAATCTGGTTTTTATGATTCACAGATTCATCATGGGCAGCCTCTTCTGTTCAGTGGCTGCCTGGCAGTGCTGGTCAGGTGGTGTGTTTACAGATCTTAGGTACAGACTAGAGCAGCATATCATGGAAGACAAGCTGCAACATGGCCCATCTGTCATGAGAATATCTTACCTGAAAAGACATGTTTACTTTTGCTTAAATTTTATGTCAGTAATTTATGATGTTTTGTCTGAATCAACATATTGTAGAATTTGAGTAAAGTAGGCTTGGAGGAAACGTTTTGGGGGACAGGCACATCATTATATGTTTTATTACTTACTGTCAGCTAGAACATATGGTATATTATGCATTATAGAAATGTGTCTTTAAGATTCCCAGATGGTACACACTGCATCCTTAGTAGGTAAAAATGCATCATATGTTTATTATTATGTGTTTTGTGTGTGACTAAATAGAGGAAAATGTCATTCCAAATGTATTTTATTTTGTTTTGCTTGCTACATACGGTGCATTGTCATTTTAGAGCCACTTGTTTTTGTGTTCAGTATTTTGTAGAATGTAATCACACACAGTTCCAAGAAATGGACCCGGATCAACTTCATTCATTAATTTTTCACAGAAGTTGTGGATTTTTTTCTCGACAGGTCTCTTTTTCAGCATGTTGGGGTTTCTCTTAGCCTCCAACAAACTGCAGAGGGTGCAGAACAGGTTGAGTTAGGCGGCATTCCTCTGAGAGAGGTTGATGAGAAGTAGGTTCCACACCGCTTCTCAAAGAAACATATAAATATGTCACACTGTTGGACATTTTCTCATTTTCCACTTGCTTTCTTATGAAAAACTCCCTCTAACAGAAGACTGAAGTCATAACCATTGGAAATAGATAAGACATGTACTGTATATCAGATATATATGCTGAATACCAAACCTGCTATGCTTAGCATTTTTCTCAGAGGGGATATATATCTTGTACAAGCACAACAATATATCTATTTACAAGCCTGGGATATTTCCTTCCATTCTGAGGCCTGTCATTTCTCCTCTGGTTTCTCCTCCCTCTCATCACTTTGGCTACACAGATTTAATTGGTAATCTAAATTAACTCACAACTTTTCCCCGGCCCATATCTGCACTGCCCAGAGCATTCAGAGAACTCGCTCTCTTTTAATTATGCATGCTCGTTTCTGCAGTAATCATTAAACACTGATAAAACATCTGGATGATAAATGGAGGGTCTTTACCAAATCCAACTCGTGAATGCCCCCCTCATTGGTTTAACACATTGTTATGATCAATGTTTGTAGACTACTGTAATGCATTTATATTCCTTTGTCAACATGATTGAATACAATGAGGAAACAAATAGAGTTTAGTTGGAGACACAGGTGAACAACAACCACATAAAATGTTTGCGTTGTTTAATCAGGAAGCGAGAGGAACTTCTACTGTATGATAGGGAAAACTGTAATGAACACAAGGGGAGACTGAGCTGGTTTCAAGTGCAGGGCACAGGAGGTGTTTATTGCAGAGGACCACAGGAGGAGGCAGGTAGCTGGGTCCAGGGGCAGGCAGAAGGTCATACACAGGGGGTCCAAAAGGCCAACAGTACAGGCAGGTAGAAGGCTAGTAACATAGTCCAGGAGATCAGGCAATAGGTAGATAACAGGAAATTCAACAGGCTAAAGTACAGGCAGGGAATAGGCAAAAGGCGCCGTTAGTGAAGCAGGCAAAAACTGTCATTAACAGGAGGAGTAAATCACAGGCAAACCAGCACTCTGAAAGACGTGTGTCACAAAACAAACAATACCTCACAGTGATGGGTTGCAAAGAACTAAACTAAATAGTGTGTAATAATGACATACAGGTGTGTGAACAGGTGATTAGATTCCAGGTGATTGGGATCTGGAGAGTGAGCTGCGTTCAGGGGATCTAGGTGTTTGAGGGTGTGAGTTGGAAGCAGGCGTTACAAAAACAAGGCTTAGTACATTTGTTCCTCACTGCTCTATTACAATAACTAATTACACATGTGATCATTGCGCCTGTATGCAGATTCTGTTTTCACATACACACACACAAACACACACAATCACACACACACATGCACATTCACACACACACCATGTCTGCCCTGTCCTGCCAGCTGTGTGAGGCTGTTGTTTTAACAGTAATCATTTGATTATATGTTCCTTGTGTCAGTAAATATAGTTATTAAAGAACATTAGCATATTCTAACAGGGACAGCCTGCTTAAACTCTCCTCTCTACACCACTAGGTGAACCTGTCTGTCCATTTAGCAGCCATCTTCACAAGCACTCTGCACTCTTTCATAGGTGTGTTGACAGACCTTCAAATGTAACGTCCATTAAGATAAATATTGTTATTAGCAAGGACAATAGCAATACATACAATCTACTAACTTTACTGTAGGTTATGTTTGTTAATCTGAGGGCCTAATTTACTCTTCAAACAAGTGATTCAAATGACAATTTAAGTGCTAAGGACATTATAATGTAACACTTATTTTGTGAATGAAAGTGGATCTCAGTTCCTGCAAACAAAACCAACAATTTTTGTGGTCTACACTTAAACTTGGCGGTGACATACTGTCCCCACGAGTGACAGAACACTGAGCTAATCATGGCGCAACTAGAGAACATTACCAACACCTACGCTTTGTATTTTCTGCTGGCGGCCCCACCATCACAGAAAGCACTGAGCTAGACTGAAGCGTCTGCATTTTGGAGCATTTTGGTGCCAACTCAAGAAAGCAAAAAAGAGACCGTGTTTGTATTAACTCAATGATTTTTTTTAAATGACATTGTTTGCAAGCTGATATGCGACATGTATTAATGCCAAAATAACATGCAAAACCGGTAAGCCCCGCCCCCCCCCCAAAAAAATGTGGGGCTCAAAACAGGTGAATGACGGGTCATTACTAATCCTAAGGTAATGATGGGAAGAAAGAGATGTATGCCTAAATTGTTTAATATGAAACCAAGGCTTTGTAGCATAGACTATAGTAAACCATGGCTGGCTTTGGTTACATTCTGCCACAACAGTAATGTGCCAGCTATATGAGGGGATAGTAGGCCTAGTTGGGCAAGTTAATATGCACATGATGGAAGTTAAAGGTAAAACATACAGTTATAGTCGACTGATAACTAAAACTAAGAAGGATAAAGTGACTAAAATGGAACTAAGACTAAAAGGTATTTTAGTCATAAAGACTTAAGAATAAATCTAAAATAGCTGACAAAATTAGCACTGCCATCCAGGTTGTACATAGCATGATCATTCACAGACTTGAGGGAAATAAAACCATGCCAAATATGATTGTAGATCTCCATACTGTGCATCCCGTACAGTAATTTGGTGTGCACAATTACCGATATCTATGCATAAGAAAATGTATGTGCTCAAGTGGAAGTGCTAAGTAGAAGCTGTATTGATGTGGAGATCCTGTGTGTCTGTTATTCAGATGCTGTCACTTCAGGCAACACCTCCTCCAACAATCAATAACCCACCCACCTGGGAACTCTGCTGCTGCAAAGAACGCTAGAAAGGGTGGGGGGGTGGGGGGGTGGAGAGAGATCTTCTAGAGCAATGACGCATCTGTATTAAAGGCAACAGATGCCTGCTGTAATGGAAACCTGCTACAATGGATACCTACTGCAATGGAAACATACTGTAATGGATACTTGCTATACTGGAAACCTGCTGCAATGGATACCTGCTTCAATGGATACCTGCTGTAATGGAAACCTGCTGCAATGGATACCTACTGTAATGGTTACGTGCTGTAATGGATACCTGCTGTAATGGAAACCTTCTCTAATCGATACCTGCTGTAATGGAAACCTGCTGCAATGGATACCTACTGTAATGGTTACGTGCTGTAATGGATGCCGGCTGTAATGGAAACCTTCTCTAATCGATACCTGCTGTAATAGAAACATGATCTAATGGATACCTGCTGTGAGGTTTTGAGTGGATGTGTCTTTGTTTGCATTTGTGTTGTTTTTTTACTTCAAAGGGAATACAGGTTTATTTGTTATTATTGAAAAGCACCGGAGGGGTAAAAATATGGATACTGAAAATCAATAAATACCTACCAGAGCCCAATAAGTAAATAAATAATTTAAGCCCAATTATCCTTTTTGACTAGGGTGTATAACACATGGAGGTGATGAGGCCTTGTAATGGATTTCCTCTTCGTCTGAGGAGGAGTAGCAAGGATCGGACCAATGTGCAGCGTGTTACGTATCCATAATATCATTTAATCGAGAATGAATACAAAATACAAAAGAACAAGAGAATAAATGGAAAAAACAGAAACAGTCCCATATGGTGCAAACACTAACACAGGAAACAATCACCCACAAAACACAATAGAAAACAGGCTACCTAAATATGGCTCCCAATCAGAGACAACGACTGACACCTGCCTCTGATTGAGATCCATACTAGGCCAAACACATAGAAATATAAATACAGAACAAAACATAGAAAAAACAACATAGAATGCCCACCCCAACTCACGCCCTGACCAAACTAAAATAAAGACATAAAAAAGGAACTAAGGTCAGAACGTGACAGGCCTAGTGATCTCAGTCAGGAGTACTGTGGCACAGGGTCTGCTACCATGGCCTTTCAACACTGTGGCGCTTCCATCTCCACAAGGAAACAATTCTCCTTCACAGGGCTCTCTGAAATAATTTACAGAAACCTGTATGCAAAACATTTGGAGACTATGCAAAATATTCTGTTAATTAACTTACAAAGGGAGCTGTATACATCAATATTCCATCACCCCGCTTTAGTTCTGATATAATTTTTTTAATAATCTAAGGCTTTTAAGAGGCTTCATAGTCTTACCAAAGCAGCTTTCCAAGATTCTATATGACTGACTCTTACACTCACTCTTTTAGCTTACATTTACAGAGAGCTCATCATACCTTTTGAGCGGGATTGAGTTACAGTATGTACCATGAGTACATTTTGATAAAGACTTTCTAAAAAAAAAAAAAAAACAGTACCTATCTTTGTCTAATTATGTTTTTCAATCATTTAATTTTCTCAGTCGTATCATGAAAAGACGACACATTGCAATTACTGGTATTGCAGTCATCAGCAACGCTGTGGGTGGGACTGTGTGTGTACTCCCAAATTGTGTGTGTGTTATGCAATATGTGTATGCATGTTGCTGTTTCATAACAATCATTCCTCACATGGAGGGTGCATTATTGTTTCATCATGAGGACATTAACATGATGGAAAACTGTGACAGATGTGTGCGGATCATTTAAATATTAGTCATGTAACTGCAAATTAAATGTCATTTTGATTTCCCACAGTGACTGCCAACGGACCAATAGGCACAGGGGCAATAATCAAAATGCATGCTAAGCCATTCGTCAAGGGCCGTGTCAGAGACCTCCGTTTCAGCACTCTCAGCATCCAAAAGACACTAATTAGTAAACCCTCTGTGCTTTCAAGATAAAACAGAGTCAGAAAATGCTTATTATTCTAGCTAGAAGAATGAATTTTTTTATTCACTTCTCACACAGCAAGACTGTGGCATGCACTGTGTTAAATGTGTCATACCGGTATGTTGGGTGCAAGCGAAAGCAAAAGAGCGAGAGAGAAAGATTAAAAAGAGAGGGTGGTCAGATACAGTTGATTTCAAATTGTAGGGTCTCACAGTCACAATGTGTTTGATTATACAGGAAGGGATGTTCAATCAAACCATCCCATTTAACCCAGTCAAGGATATCAAAGAGGTTAATGCCTGTTTGCGTGAGGCTGATGCCGTGCAGGTGTTTGTACACATGCATATACACACACTCTCATTCAAATGCACACACGTGCACATACACATACACAGACACACACACATGTAAATAGTGCCATACATGCACTCAAACATATTCAATTGGACTTGCTGAGTTTTTTTGTTGTTGCATTGTTGTCTTCTGTTTTCCTTTGTCTTTTTTCTCTTTTGTTCATTTTGTTGATTGTTGGTGCATTGGGGGAATGGAATTATTTGATTACATTTTTCTGGGGGGGGGGGGGGGGGTGGGGGGGGGTCGGGGTTGGTTGAGGGGCAGCTCTTGGGGAACTGTGGGGGAATCTTGGAGGGCTGGTGGCCTGGCGGTTGGGAGCTTGGGCCGGTGGCTGATAGGTCGCTGGTTCAGGTCCCCGTTTTTGACCTTGTGAGAGATCTGTCGACGTGCCCTTGAGCAGGGCGTTGACCCTGGTTGTATTCTGGGTCACTCTGGATGGGAGTCTGTTAGATGACTAATGTGATGTAGATGTTGAGCAGCTTCACTGCAAGTAGATTGTATGTTTTCATATTCTATAAAATAAAAAAATATAAAAAATAAGAGACCAACTTCACCAGTATCAGATAGTACTCTCTCTATGACATTTTATTTTGTTAATCACATTTTCAAATCCCACTTTCTGTAATGTATGCAGCAACATTTGCCTCTGCTGCGTGTGGGGATTTAGGTTAGATACATTTTTTTACTAATATCATGGAGCATTTGTCAAATATTGTCTAAGCACATTTATTTAGTTGCCAAAGTAGGAAATGAATGCAGTCTGTCTCATATTCCGCAGCATGGTGTAGGTCTTTGTGTTCTTGTGTTTATGCTTATGCGTGCATGTGTTTGTGTGATTGAGCTTGGAAGAACTGATCCCACAGTGCCTGTCACCCACACCTCATAAATATCCTATCAGATGTGTTCCCTTGTCGGCTTGAATATGTTTTTGTTTTTTTGCATCGAACGTCACGGATTCCTAATGAGGCATTCAACAAAAAGACAATTTTGTTTTGTCAGATGTGATGCTTACCACACTGAGATGACACTGTTGTGAAAACAGATTTTGTCCCACTTAAAGCGGTTCCACATCTTAAAAACAAGAACGTCATTGTACTAGACTAGCCGTTGTTCTCCAATGGCGGGAGAGCGCATGCAGCAGCTCTTAAGGGTTGCACTTACCTAAGCAACGTGTGGCACAGCACTTTAGGACGGGTTCCAAACCATTTGAACTCACCGCTATGCAGTCACCAAAATAAGCCCCCCCCCCCCCCTCCAACACCACACATGTGTATAATGTGCAAAGAAAAGACCATATCAACATTTGCTCAATCAGCCCCAGCTAATACAGCTGCATCCAATGAAAATGTCACGGTGCTCAAGGTATGAAAGATGTTTTCCTTGCAAATAGTCACCTGTACAAGGGTTGGACTGACATGCCTCTGACAGTGCCAACACGAGCTACAGAGGATCATTTGAGATGCATAGACTCTAGCTCAATCCAAATATACAGACAAAGACTGTAGACTCTAGCCCAAATATACAGGCAAATAGTGTATACAAACAACACGTTGCCAGGTGCCGTACATACAGAGTATGGTGTGTGTATCACAGGAGGTTAGTGGCACCTTAATTGGGGAGGACAGGTTCGTGGTAACGCTGGAGCGGAATGAGTAGAATGGTATCAAATACATCAAAGACATGGGTTCCATGTGTTTGATGCCATTTCATTCGCCCTTTCCAGCCATTATTATGAGCCGTCCTCCCTCAGCAGCCTGACTGGTGTGTGTGCCTGTATTGAGGATGGGATTGGATGTTCCAGGTATGTGGAGGTATATACTGTATGTATGTGTGTGTTATCTTCAGTTGGATGAATCACACGGCCGAAAGATATATGCTGATGTAAATGCTATGTCCCTAAAGTAGGTGTAAAATGTAATTACCTTGTGATGAAGGAGCATGCCCCACAGCTATTCTACTAATGCTGTGATTTTTCAATAAGCGTTTCTAATTCAGGAAATATTATTTATATATTATTAGAAACTTAAAAGATGGGTGGGACAAAGTGCTTTGAGTTCACTCCATAAATGTATTTCCACTTTGATACTGCATGAGTAATAAAGAACCAATCAATAAGGTAATCTACTTCTCAGCAGGACATATTTGAAAGTACTTGCTTTGCAAAAGTTATTTCAAAAAGTTAACTTGGATGTCTTTCTTTTGGGGGGGGGGGGGGAATAAATACCCCAGTGAGCACGTATCCTCAATTTCAATTACCTGAGAGCATTACGCAAGGCGGTCACCCTTCACCTGTGATACATTTCAACTTATTCCCAATAGCACTGGCAAGGGTACCATTTCCTGTGAGTGGACAGCAACATCAAAGTCCAATGAAGGTTATGTGAGTGTAATGGTATGAAATGTGAGGGTCTTTTTCTATTCTCAGAACTCCCTCATTTGTTCCATTCTTTGTATTATATTTCATTATTCCATGGATGAATGGAGGGTTGTGCAGAGGGGCTTTCTCCAAGGTAGGTCAGAGAGTGGTTTCCATAGCAGGTGGCCCCTCTCACTGTGCCTTTGGTGGAGGGGGGTGTAATTAGCGTTTGGTGAGTTATGTCTGAAGCACAAGGCACATGCAGGAAAGGAGAGGCTGTTTGCAATCAGATTGGCCCCTTAGCATAGTAACGAGGTTCAATGAAAACCTCTCTACACTGTACCGCTGACACACACACATGCACGCGCACAGACATGGAACCAGACACACACACACACATGTACGCACGCACACACACATACACACACAGACACACACACTCTTAGCGGGGTGTCCTGAGTCACAGAATGCATAAAATATGAACAATTCAGAGATTTACATAACGTCTCCAACTCTCCTTGGCTATGGCTAGTGAGGTAAAAAGGTGTCCAGGAACATAACAACCCTAATAGTACTTCAAAATAACAATACAAGGTGATTTTCAAAGGAATTCGTTTCCAATGACCGATACCTCATCGTACCGTTGTGCTCGTTCTATCAAAGCTTGTTTTGCAGTTGTATATTCTAAATACCTCCAATGCAAAAACGCTCAGAAAATGCATTAGAAATGTTCATTGTAGATCCTTGATTGATAAGCAGTTTATGTAGAGATAGACCTTCGATGTTGTTGAACCAATGACACACAACCTTGACCCTGTTCACCTTGGTTGGCTTCATTTAACCGTCAATCTAATTGACCATTCTACCTCCCTACAGCAATATGGTAATGAGAAGCACGAATACTACTAGAATAGAATGTAATTACGGTTGAGTTCTTTTCGGTTTTACAATAGCGTGCCAATGTGTGATACCACCAGACATAAGTATTGCAATAGAATGTGGCTATTTAGAACATTTATGCCTATCTCTACTCTTAGGGCTGGATTCAATCCGTATCGCCGAAGTATTGTGGACGATCCGTGTTAAAATGTAAAGGTAATTTCTGATTGAGCTGACATTATGCAGCGTTTACCATGAATGCAGTCTCCGCAACTGCGAGAACATTGCATTTAATTGTAAATCGCACTATAAATCGGATCTCCAGCGCGACCGGATTGAATAGGGCCCTTACTGTGCTATCTGTTACTCATTACGTAATCTCTGACCGCTGAAATGTGTGACAATGGGGTTAAGTAGGGAGATTTGTTCATTCAGAATCTCGGCAGATATCTGATTAAATCTTTTCAGGGGGAAAAAATCAATAGATGGACACTTGTTTAGGCCCGTTTAGAAAGACGGCTCACCGTGCCTGATTTAGTAGACTTTGGATAGCACCAGTCTATCCCTATCTTCCTTTCACATTCTGCATGCATTTTTTTCCTTTGTCACTCATTAAATCAATTACAGACTGTTTCCCAAAAAGACAAATGCAAGCTGGATGACTCACACATTAATAAACACATTGTCTTGGTATGTTGTGCAGTGGCTAAGATGGCTGAATTGATGTAGTAATCACTTCGCAGTGCAATACCATTACCCCAGGAGGCTGGTTTGCAGCAGGACCATTTGAGGCATCTAGCCATCCCCAGTGAAGTAGCAGTAAATCACAGTGTGAACTCATCTATACTGTGGTAATAAACTGTGTCTTCCCTTGACCCTGGGCCACACTGAGGTCACACCCCATGAGTGTAACTGCTCAGCAGGCCAGAGGTCAGGAAAAACTGGATTTATATAAAGAGAAACAATATGCCGACATTTCCAAGCATGACGCCTATTCCACACTGCTTAATCAATATCAAGATGTTTACTATCAGCATGCCATACTATCAGCACGCCGTATCTTTTTTGAATCAGCATCACACCGCTGTGAACATATAAAACCATTTAATGGGGACTGTATAACAACTTCTAAGACCTTTGGTGACAGAAATCCATGCATGATGGTATGACTGCTTTGTATAGAGCTGCACATTCCTCCACATGTGGATAACACTGAATGGTTAAACAGCATTATCCTGTGTGCCATAAATCAAAGTACTTAGAAAAGAACGGAATGAAGACACACGATGGCCCCCATCCTTCAAATAGCAAGAGGCCTTTTGAATAAAGATTTGAGCATTTCTATAAAAGGTAAAACTACCACGTCACTTCTCCCATGAGGCCTTGTCAATTCCCCATTAAGAGTGGTGAGGTGGGTCTTTCGTTAATGCCATTCAAAGGAAACAACGCTGGCAATCAGCTTAGTCAGGTGTCCACTGTGAAGCTTGTTTTGTGCACTGTGAAGCTTGTTTTGTGCACTGAGAATGCTGTTTTGTGCACTGAGAATGCTGTTTTGTGCACTCCACAGAATATGAGTGAAGCACACATCTCTGGTCTTTGTTGACTTTTAATACAACGTTTAATTCAATGTTATCTGTAGCTGTTTTGTTTGTTATTGTGGTCCAGTCATGGTTTTGCTGTGACGTTTGCTCTCTGTGCGAGATACGTAAAATAGCCAGGCCTCTGTGGACTCGCAGAAAAGAGTCCCGTGTAGTTCAGTTGGTAGAGCATTGTGGGTTCGATTCCCACGGGGGACGAGTATGAATAAAGCATGAAAACGTATGCACTCACTACTGGATAAGAGCGTCTGCTAAATGACTGAAAATAATTTCACCCTGTCTAGTCTACACATAAAACGGTAAATTTGAGGGGGAAATTCCAACAAAACACAGAGTTACCATGCAACAAATCAGGGAGTAGCAGTTCATGCATAGTACACACCACATTCAGAGCCACAGAGGATTCTTACTGTGATATAAAAATGAATGAAATCCCTCCAATGTGCCTGGCCTGCCTCTACACTGTGCAGTTAGAGCATAGGGAAAATGGGTGGGTGGTTTTGATGCCCCTGCCACTGGGCTAAACAGGGGGCCACATAGATCTCTTCCGAGCCTCAATATCCCCCAGCTTTTACTCTGCAGGGCCAGCTTTGAACAACAGGGGCTCAGATCTCCAGCCTGATGTTTACCAGGAGCTGACAGCGAGCTAAGATTGATTTCATTAGTTCATGTAAATTATATCTTTAAGGCCATATGCATTTCCCAAGCCCCCACTGACCATCCATATGCCTACCGCAGGCCAGAACAACTCAGAATCAACAACAAAACAACGGGATGAAAAACACGAGGAAAGTAAACATAATGACAGATGGGTACATGGCAACTCCAGAATTCACACCGCCCGTCTCGCCGCTCTCGGCAGAAGGCCCAGCTGAATGTTGACAGATTCTGGAGAAGTCAAAGACAGAATAACAATCGATGCCACATACTTAGCGAGACCTTCTGAGTTCTGTAAAATAATACAGGGACACTGCTGAAGGAGAAAGTTAGGAACCCTCTCCTCACTCTCTCAGTATCTCTACTGGCACATAATCGTTCATTATGACCTCGATGTGTTACGACCACAAAGTTGAGATGGCAGATCAAGCTGTAGTAACCCCCCACTGTTCATGTTTGGCCCAGATGAAGCACACTGTGATGTTCTTTATTGTCAGTGCATGACACTCTCATTGATCACATATGCTGTTGTTCTCATGCTATGGTGAGTCTTGCTTTGTATTGTTCGAGCACAGAAGGTTGTATTGATGTGAAACTCAGGATTAAACACTGATGCATTAATAATAGGCAGGGCAAACGCCATTTGGTGATTTCTGGTAGATCATCAAGATAAATACATCGAAGCACATCGTAAGACTCATTCAGCAGTTTTTACCTGATTAAGTGCAATACCACTAGCACAGCTGAAAAAACACACGGAATCTGGAAATCATATGTATATCACTGGTAGAGGACAACTTGTAGAAGACAGCCAGCTACATTTTGAAGTGTTGCATTGTGATTGAAGTGGGTCGCCAATGAGGTAAGTGTAGCACAGCACTGTCTTGTTAATCACTCATATAATTACACGTTGAAATCGATAGAACGGGGGCAGAACGTTTGGGTTGTATGCTCTGTTTAAACGTGGTCAAAGAGAAAGAGAAAGAAAGACTAATGCACTTGTTTGAAATGAGGTTCTCCTTCACTTGCGCATCGTCATGCAAATAGTTTTTGAAGAAAGAGCTCCCATAGTGACTGACTGCCCACTAGGCACACACTGGTTGAATCAACGTTGTTTCCACATCATTACAATGAAATTATGCCAAACCAATGTGCAACAGATGTTGAATTGACGTTTGTGCACAGTGGGTGTGCAGCAGCCCATTCATTTGACTTTCCTATTAATAAGTCAAGCTTAGTACGGAGCAGAATTTAGGTTTGTCTTTTGAACCAAATTACAAACCAATCAGTTAAAATGACCCACACACTGAAACATTCTTACTTACTGTTATATGCTCATGAGCAATGCAAGAGCACGCTAAACCATGCTAAAACATGCTAAAACATGCTAAAACACACTAAAACACGCTAAAACATGAGGTGAACTTTGGGGCGTATCTTAATCCACGATCTCATTTCAAATGTAATCGGGATGCTGTCAGTTGTAAAGAAACTCTTGTTCTGGAGCCTGTTAGGCTAGGTTGCAGGTACAGGGTAAGATGACAGCTGTCGAGACTAATCTCTGGCTGCATTTCATACTTGCATCTGCTAATTTAATTTGAGCATTCCGCTTCCTTGTGCTCCCGAAGGATATGAGCGGTTTGAATGGACGTTCGCAAATAGCCTGTCACCATGGGAAATGGAGAGGCAGAGCAATAAAATATAGATTTTTCAATATTCTAATAAAACATTTTTCTTTGATCCTAATGACCATTGAAATGTGCAGATGACGTACGTTATAATGTCAGGAGAAACCTATTAATAGGATTAGGCTGTGAGGAGAATCCTTTTAGTCAGTTAGGGCAAAGTTGTTGTCAAACAAAGTTTGTTGGAATAAAGCTAATGGATGAATTTTATTTGGCTGTGTGTGTCAATTCTCAGGCAGCTCTCAGGTGGGTAGCCAAGGCAACACCCCTGGTTCACAGATACTGTCATTTAGAGTTGGAATTTACATTAGGGTGGCAGTAGAAACCTCCGGCACCAAACCTAGCCGTTCAAATACTGTCATCCTCCAGAAATACATTTAAATCAAAAGCTTTACCCACTTCTATCAGTATGGATGTTTAGATGTACAATGATAATGGCCCCCAATGAATGTGGGAGGATGTAGAGATGGCCAACGTTATGTAAAAATGATGTTGTAAAGTAAATGTATGACCGAAATCTGAACTCATACATACGGGGATGATTTATGTATTTTGAAAGTCATATATCTTGACATCTTGATTGGTGACAAACAAAACATTTTGGAACTATGTCAACAATGGACTAATGAGTCCGCCAGATCAGAGGCAGTAGGGATGACCAGGGATGTTGTCTTGATAAGTGATTGAATTGGACCGTTTTCCTGACCTGCTAATCATTCAAAATGTTAAGAGTAGTTTTGGATGTCAGGGAAAATGCATGTAGTAAAAAGTACATACTTTTTGGGGGGATATAGTGAAGTAAAAGTACAAGTTGTCAAAAGTATAGTAAAGTACAGACACCCCAAAATAGTACATAAGAAGTACTTTAAAGTATTTTTACTTAAGTACTTTACACCACTGCTTGAGGGCCAGTTTGGGGAATTGTGTCGTAATAAGTTTTTTATTTTTATTTGAGTCTACAATCCCAAGTTTTCTGAGAGAACATTAAAATAGGGGATGTAATGTTACGGTGGAATCATGTCCTCCTCTTCCTTCTTAATATGACACAGGCTTAGCTTTTATGTCACGACTTCTGCCGAAGTCGTTGCCTCTCCTTGTTCGGGCGGTGCTCGACGGTCGACGTCACCGGTCTTCTAGCCATCATCGATCAATTTTTCATTTTTCCATTGGTTTTGTCTTGTCTTCCCACACACCTGTTTTCAATCCCATCCATTACCTCTTGTGTATTTAACCCTCTGTTTCCCCTCATGTCTTTGTCAGAGATTGTTTTATGTCAGTGTTGTTTCTTGCTGTATAGGTGCGCGACGGGTCCTCGTACCCATGTTTATTTTATGTATGTACATTTTCATGTTTGGAGCATGTTAAGTGGACATATATTAAAATACTCCATTTACACTCCATTTGACTCTCCTGCGCCTGACTTCCCTGCCACCTATACACACGATTCTGACATTTTAAGACAATGTCAACCATGGACTAATGAAACAAATACCAAAATATAGTTTTGGGGTGTAATTTTATATTTTAGCAGTTACTTTGATACTTAACTATATTTAAAACCAAATATTTCTAGGCTTTAACTCAAATAGTATTTTACTGGGTGACTTTCACCTTTACTTGAGTCCTTTTCTATGAAGGTATCTTTACTTTTACTCAAGTAAAAGTTGGTTACTTGGTTACTTTTTCCACCACTGCCCTCAAATACAGAAATTGTATACACAGATTTTTAGAACATTTAATTAGTTTGGTCTACATTACAAATAGGAAGAGGATATTTCATATATCAATATTTCATAATTATTTAAGTGCACTGTCACTTAATTTTTCTGACTAAACAACAGCTACTACTGTATATCAGTTAATGTACAACCTCTGAAGGCTTTATGATGCAAATAATTCTGACTTGATCAGTAATGAAGTGAATAAAGGTAACTTCTGTTGCTGCTGGACAGGTACATATTATTTTCACGTCCCTTGCCCTCACTCTGTTACCTGTGTTTTATGATGTGGGTTTCTCATGAGACTGCAGGCTGCTCCGGCAGAGAGGCTTCTATTTTAGTTTAGCCCAGAGTGACAAGCAAAACAGAGATATAACCGAAGCTGATGTCAAGGCTATGTTGCTTTTCTTGCCATAAAGCCCACACTGTGATATCAGCCACCCGTGACAAACAAGACATGCCTGTTATCAATGCTAGCAGCTGGGAGTCAGGGAAATATTTCTGTAAGATTATAGTTTCAGAGCTAAGGTTGGCTTCTACCCTCTCTTCCATCTCCCTCAGTAACTTGTAGGGTCCATCAAAAATTGGATCATAAATTATGTGCGAGCTGTGTGTGAGTATCCAAGGGATTGTTTCTACCTTTATGACGTTCCAATACTCATAGAATCAGTATCTAGAGCCCTCAAATTCAAATATGGTCCTTGAAGCCAGTTCAGCTGCTTTGTTTCCTTTCATTTCCCCCCTCTAATCAGCAACTGATTTAGACCTGGGACACCATGTGGGTGCAATTAATTATTAGGTAGAACAGAAAACCTGCAGGCTCTGAACCTCGTAGGGTAATATTTGAATACCCCTGATACAGTGGGGCAAAAAACTATGTAGTCAGCCACCAATTGTGCAAGTTCTCCCACTTAAAAAGATGAGAGAGGCCTGTAATTTTCATCATAGGTACACTTCAACTATGACAGACAAAATGAGAAAAAAAATCCAGAAAATCACATTGTAGGATTTTTAATGAATTTATTTGCAAATTATGGTGGAAAATAAGTATTTGGTCAATAACAAAAGTTTATCTCAATACTTTGTTATATACCCTTTGTTGGCAATGACAGAGGTCAAACGTTTTCTGTAAGTCTTCACAAGGTTTTCACACACTGTTGCTGGTATTTTGGCCCATTCCTCCATGCAGATCTCCTCTAGAGCAGTGATGTTTTGGGGCTGTTGCTGGGCAACACAGATTTTCAACTCCCTCCAAAGAAGGTGAACCTTTGCCCCAGTTGGAGGACCTGAGCGCTCTGGAGCAGGTTTTCATCAACGATCTCTCTGTACTTTGCTCCGTTCATCCAGTCCCTGCCGCTGAAAAACATCCCCACAGCATGATGCTGCTCCCATCATTCTTCACTGTAAGGATGGTGCCAGGTTTCCTCCAGACGTGACGCTTGGCATTCAGGCCAAAAAGTTCAGTCTTGGTTTCATCAGACCAGAAAATCTTGTATCTCATGGTCTGAGAGTCCTTTAGCTGCCTTTTGGCAACACCAAACTATCATGTGCCTTTTACTGAGGAGTGGCTTCCAACTGGCCACTCTACCGTAAAGGCCTGATTGGTGGAGTGCTGCAGAGATGGTTGTCCTTCTGAAAGGTTCTCCCATCTCCACAGAGGAACTCTGGAGCTCTGTTAGAGTGATCATCAAGGTCTTGGTCTCCTCCCCGACCAAGGCCCTTCTCCAACGATTGCTCAGTTTTGCCAAGCGGCCAACTCAAGCAAGATTCTTGGTGGTTCCAAGGATGATGGAGGCCATTGTTTTGTTGGGGAACTTCAAAGCTGCAGACATTTTTGGTACCTTTCCCCAGATCTGTGCCTCAACACAATCCTGTCTTGGAGCTCTATGAATAATTATTTTGACCTCATGGCTTGGTTTTTGCTCTGATATGCACTGTCAACTGTGGAACCTTATATAGACAGGTGTGTGCCTTTCCAAATCATGTCCAATCAATTTAATTTACCACAGGTGGACTACAATCACGTTGTTGAAACATCTCAAGGATGATCAATGGAAACAGGATGCACCTGAGCTCAATTTTGAGTATCAGACTGTAGCAAATGGTCTGAATACTTATGTAAATAAGGTGTTTCTGTTTTTATGCATTTGCAAACATTCGTGAACACCTGTTTTCACTTTGTCATTATGGGGTATTGTGTGTAGATATACTTAATCAATTTGAAAATAGGGCTGTAACGTAAAATAAAATGGAAAAAGTCAAGGGGTCTGAATACTTTCCGAATTAAGTGTGTATATATATATATACACACCCCGGGGGGGTTCGGCTGTTCGGATGTTTGTGCTTGACGTGGTCCACTCCGCCGTCCTGGAGCCACCTGGGCTCCCGTCGGTCCCTGGCTTTTGTGCGACAACGCTTTTGGTGGCCTACCATGGTCCCTGACATCTCTGCATTCATCGCCGCTTGCGCGGTTTGTGTACAAAACAAGACTCCTCAGCAAGCTCCGGCTGGTCTCCTCCAACCTTTGACTGTCCCTCACTGTCACTGGTCTCACATCTCCCTGGATTTTGTCACGGGTCTTCCCACATCTGATGGCAACACCGCCATCCTGACTGTGGTGGATTGATTTTCCAAAGCCACCCACTTCATTCCTCTCCCCAAACGACCCTCTGCCAAAGAGATGGCCCAGCTCATGCTGCAGCACGTCTTCCGGATCTATGGACTACCAGTTGACATGGTTTCTGACCAGGGTCCTAAGTTCTCGTCCCGGTTCTGAAAGGCGTTCTGCACCCTCATTGGGTCATCAGCCAGCCTGTCCTCCGGGTTCCAACCCCAATCCAACGGCCAGTCAGAGCGAGCCAGCTAGGACCTAGAGACTACTCTGCGCTGCCTGGTCTCCGCCAACCCCACCACCTGGAGCCAGCAGCTTGTGTGGGTTGAATACGCCCGCAACACCCTTCCCTGCTCTGCCACAAGCCTATCACCCTTTGAGTGTTCTCTGGGGTATCAGCCCCCTCACTTCCCTGAGTAGGAGGAAGAGGTCGGCATACCTTCTGCCCAGATGTTTGTCCGCCGCTGTCGTTGTACCTGGAGGAGAGCCTGGTCGGAGCTCCGGAGCTCAAGACCACCTCCAGGTATTGACGACAAGCGGATCGCCACCGGCTCCCCGGTATCGTTTCGGGCAGAAGGTATGGCTATCCACCCGGGATCTGCCCCTCCGGGTGGAATCCCGCAAACTCTCCCCCGGTTTATCGGCCCGTTTCCCATCTCCAAAATGATTAGCCCCTTTGCTGTTCGTCTTCTGTTGCCCTGTACCCTTCATATAGATCCTACCTTTCATGTGTCCAGAGTTAAACCCATGTCTCACAGCCCTTTGTCTCCTGTTTCCAGCCTGCCCCTCTCCCCTGTCTCATCGACGGCCAACCGGCATACACGGTGAGGCGTCTCCTGAAGGTTCGACCTTGGGGCAGGGGGTTTCAGTACCTGGGTGACTGGGAGGGTTACGGCCCGGAGGAGAGGTGCTGGATCCCTGCTAGGGACATCCTGGACCCAGGCCTCATCGCGGATTTCCAACGCCGACACGTAGATTTCCAACGCTGACATTGCGGATTTCCAACGCTGTCAACCAGGTATGCGCACAGGTAGGACGCCCTGGGGGGGGGGGGGGGGGGGGGGGGGGACTGTCACACCCTGATCTGTTTCACCTGTCTTTGTGATTGTTCCACCCCATCCAGGTGTCACCCATTTCCACATTATCCCCTGATTATACCTGTGTTCTCTTTATTTAAAAAATGTTTTTGTCTGTTGACAGTTTATTTTGTTTCGTCAAGCCTACCTGCGTTTTTCCCTCTGCTCCTTAGTTTTTAGTTTAGTTTATTAATTCGAAACATTTTATAAACAAGCACACATAAAACTTAAAAGCCATACATGCACATGGATAATAATCATCGAGGATAACACACAATAAAGTCTGGGACTTATTTCCATTGTGGTCCTCTTGAGACAAGATGGCTAGACAAGATCGAACACAGTAATGACAGTGAAATAAAAAAACAAAAACATAAAAGAAGAACATCTATCTCATCATTCCAGTTCCATCATTGGGGTTATTCATATGGGCACAGAGGACATCAAACATATTTTTACTTTATTTTAAAAGCTGTCCAGAGAGGACGTTGTTTTTATAGGCAGAGGCAACTCATTCCATTCTGAGGCTCCAGTATACAAGAAAGTACCTTTCCCAGCATTACTGCTGAACCTGTATAAAGCACACAATCAGCAACACCTGATCTGGTGCTGTGATTGTGTGCATCCCTAACACGAGGAAAGTAATCACTTAAATATCTGGGCACAGGACCATAAATACTCCTGTAAACCAACCTAGCCTAATCTGGGACACCCTAGCCTCAACAGGCAGCCAGTTTAGTTCCTGAAAGCAGCTCCTGCCTATGTGAGTACGTGGACTCACCTTCAATACTACCCTGATCAACTTATTCTGGGCTATCTGGAGCTTCCCCTTCATAAGTTTAAATAAGCCCCCAAACCAGGAAGTACTAGCATAGTCAAAATGGCATTGAATGAGCAGCTTGGACTTTCTAGCCAAAAACTTAGTCCTGCATTAACCTTCCCTAGCACCTTATTGGCCATGCTCACACCTCCCAAGCTTCCATCAAGGATACATCCCAAGTAGCTAACAGAGGTTTTAGTAGTCAGCACCTCACCCCTAACTCCACTCTGATTTCAGACAACCTACACAATTTAGGTCTGGATCCAAAATAATTGCTTCAGTTTTCCCTAAGTGCAGAAATAGCTTATTATCCTCAAGTCATTTGCTAATGTTAGTAAGCTCTGTGCAAAGTATGCTCTCCAACATAGTTTAACTTTTTTGAGACATCCGCATAAAGAAAAAGACGGCAAGAACAAACATCTTTCATATCATTAATATACAATAAAAAACAGCAGAGGCCCAAGCACGCTCCCTGCGGACGCCACAATCATTGGTTTTGCCTGAGACAGTGAACCATTAACCTCTACTACTTGCCTCCCTTCCTCCTGTCTCTGGATTGTTCCTGTTTCCTAGTTTTCCCAGTGTTGACCATTCTGCCGGCCCTGACCCTGAGCCTGTCTGCCGTCCTGTACCTTTGCCACACCTTTCTGGATTACTGACTTTTGCTGGTACTGGTGTATATATATATATATATATATATATATATATATATATATATATATATATATATAGTACCAGTGTCTATATATATATATATTTATACACAGCGATTTCCCTTCGATAGGCCAGCTGCAAAGTCAAAATTGGCTATATTTTAAAAATTCATGAAAACCTAAATGGTCTTTTTGGTCTTAATTTACGGTTAGGGTAAGGCATTAGGGTTAGCAGTGTGGTTAAAGTTAGGGTTTGGTTTAGGTTTAAAATCAGATTTGATCAGACTTTGTAGCTGTGTAGCTGTGACCACTCTGCAGAGCTACCTGCAGAACAAGATTCATGACGAAAACTCTTCTACTCCTTACTTTTCTTTTCATCTCTTACATGACCATGAGTAGGCTATAATTAAAGGAATGCATATACAGTCGTTTTAGCATATAACCATCTGATTTGAATCATGATGCATTTTCTCCATACTGTGGTTGACATTTCTCCATATTTTTTGCTCAACAAAACAGGAGACATAACAGAAGGTAAGGATTGTGTGCCAATAAAGGAAGCATTACATACATAACTTACGGTGTTTACACAATGCATCACACATTGTTGTTTCCCGCTGGGCAAAAACTGGTTGAATCAACGTTGTTTCTACGTCAACAAGAAAATCCAATGTGATGATGGTGAATCAAAACAGAAAACTGATTGGAATCGCAAAAAGTCGTAAGAGAATTGCATTCTTTTTTCACCCAACTTTTAACCTAAATCCAATGACGTCACAGGGTGACATTTTTTGTTGATTCCATGTTGAATTCACATTAGTTGACAACTCAACCAAATGTAAATCAAAACTAGACGTTGAACTGATGTCTGTATCTAGTGGGTTGTTATTCAGTAAATTGATACGTCTTGCTGAAAGATAAGAAGTAGAAGTGGTACAAAATATGTTGTGACTTTTGGCTCCAACCATTACTAATAGGTACATATACATGAGATCCTTGATGTTGCAACCACATTAATAACACGTGTACTACAATCACAGAAGAACACTGGGGGTGCCACCAATGGTGTTACTACTAGAACAAGATGTTATCAGCTATGGCTATTTCATGCTGCATTTCTGACAGATCATTGCACATCTGCTCTCTAATGTTATTTTAGAGGAAACAGATCAATAGCAATCTATTTCCAAAAGACATAGGTCTGATTACCACAGCCGGTCCGTGGGCACACTCTCCAATTCCTCAGCAGAGGCAAGTTGCCATGGTAGCCTACTGCAAAGAAAGTAACATCTTAATCAAAGCAAGTTCGATGGAATCTTGGGCTCAACCGCACCAAAAGTTTTTGATGAAATGAAGTGGTGATGATTGGGGATTGACGAGGGTAGCTGACACTAAGAAATCCATACAGTACCTCTACATTTCACAAGAGAGTAATTCTAAAAGTCACCTCGACATACACCACCCAGTAAAATACTATTTGAGTAAAATTCTAAAAGTATTTCGTTTTAAATTAAGTATCAAATGTAAATGTAATTGCTAAAATATGTAAAAGTAAAACTAGAAATCATTTCAAATTCCCTATATTAAGCAAACCAGATGACACAATTTTCTTGCTTTTTATTTAAGGATTGCCAGGGGCACTCTCCAACATTCAGACATCATTTACAAACGAAGCATTTGTGTTTAGTGAGTCTGCCAGATAAGAGGCAATAGTGCATGAATTTGACGATTTTCCTGTCCTACTAGCCATCCGAAATGTAAAGAGCACTTTTGGGTGTCAGGGAAAATCTATGGAGCAAGAAGTACATTATTTTCTTTAGGAATGTAGTGAAGTAAAGTACAGATACCCCCAAAAAATACGTAAGTAGTACTTTAAAGTATTTTTACACCACTGGTTAAAGCCAATTGTCTATGACAATCTTTCTCTCTACTCTATGAGCAGTCAATCAACATTATTGAGGTGTTCTGGTTTCACAGTATGTGAGGCATCAAGGTTATATTATGGAAACTGACACTAGTCAATGTGTTGGCAGTTAGTCGAGTAAGATCCCTTTGAAGAGTAAAATAGAAACTTTTTCTTTTAACCTTTATTTAACTAGGCAAGTCAGTTAAGAACAAATTCTTATTTACAATAATGGCCAAGTCAGTTAAGAACAAATTCTTATTTACAATGACGGCCTACTCAGGCCAAACCCAGAAGACGCTGGTCCAATTGTGCCCCGCCCTATGAGACTCCCAATCACAGTCGGATGCGATACAGCCTGGATTCAAACCAGGGACTGTAGTGGTGTCTCTTACACTGAGATGGAGTGCCTTAGACCACTACGCCACTCGGGAGGGGTTCATAAGTGTTTACAGTGTTAGGAATTTACCTTGCAAATCCTGATACATACTATACTTATTGTGTATCTAATTTATACTGTATGTCATTTTTGCTGGACTGTGACCAGGTACTCACTTCAAATAATTTATATCAAAAATATTTTGCTGCACTGAAGTACCATGGCAATAGGCCCATTTGATTATTTACACCAAAAGGAAATTGTAATCTTGAACAATAATAATGTTTGAGACCATTTTTCTTTTCCATTTTTGGGCCTTAGAGCTGGATCTTCTATTATATTAATGTATCACTGTTATTTGGATGTATAGAGGAAAAGGAAACGTAATACGTACATTACACTACATTTCATCTTTACTTCATTGTCATAAAGAAATTAAAGTATTTCCTAAAGGGATGAAGTGCTGTGCTGATGGAATATAGTTCTTAGCAAACACTAAACTTGGTAATTGATTTCTTGATTAAGTACAGCAAGAGGCCAGGTTGCCGCAATCATTGCATTGAAGGATGAGCAGAGATGTCACAGTTGAGATCTGAGGGTTATCCAAGGATACAGAGCAATGTCACACAAGTGAGGGAATCATGCAAAGGACCATCCAAATGTGTCACTACCCAAAATGTGATATCAAAAGATGCATTTACCCACTTTTTGTTTTGGGTCATGGCTTCCCCTATGTTGGTTCTATATGGCCCCAAAATAGCTTAAAATGTTTGTATTGGTTTGGGGAATACATTTAGTCAAATACCAAAACCATATGATCTTTGTTCTTACCTTGATTATTGCAAAAATGATTATAAATCTTCAGAAATCACTGTAAAAAAAGTACATTGTCACTTGCAAAGTGGTGTATTAAATACTTGATTTACCTTTTGCACTCTAAAAAGGTGATACACTGTAAGTGTTCCCTGAAGTCTACTAGTTACAATGGTATATAATATATTATAAATTGGGTGGTTCGAGCCCTGAATGCGGAACGGTTGACAGCCATGGTACATCAGACCATATACCACGGGTATGACAAAACATTTATTTTTACTGCTCTAATTACATTGGTAACCAGTCACATTTGGCACTATAGCTAGACATCTGTTATTAGATATATCCTGGCTTTTGTAAAAAGTTTTGTGGTCTCATCATAAAGGGATTTTGTTAAAATGGGTTACTTCTGTTCCTGCTGGACATGATGCATTCCTATGGGATTTTACATTGAGTGACGTGTACAGGGCAGGTTTCTTGTAATATTTCTTAAAAGTGACACGGTATATAATATCATATTATATATCATTGTAACTACTTTTTTATTTAACACATCACTTTGAAAGTGAAAATAATACAATTCTATTGGCAAATTCAGTTTTTTCATCATTGTTAGGATCATAAAGGACAAAACAAAGGCCATGTGGTTTTGATTGTTGATTGAATGGGTTCCCCAAACCAATCCAAACATATGAAGCTATTTTGGGGACACATGGGAAGCGTCAATACAGGTACATCCATTTTCAACATTGACCTGTAAGCTACAGGTCGCCCCAGGGCTTTGCTTGAAATGCCACTATATCAGGTTATGTTCAGAATTAAATATTTAGTGTTCCAATTTTCACGCTTCTATACCAAATTGAACAATTTTCAAGCTTATCTACTGGAATATTTCTGCGTCGACATGCAATGATGTCATTTGGTGCAGCTCAGAATTTGGAATGAAGATTAGCATTCCTTCTCTCAAGGAAACAACTTCAGAACTTCACACAAAGTCAAGGTAGGCCACTTTTTAGAATTTGTCCTTCAGAGCACATTGCTTGACAAATTGATTTTTTTCTTTCACTTGTGGGCATCAATTCTGTGACAATATACTTATGTAATTCAATACATATCACCGCAACTTTTCTTTTCACTGACAAAACTTTTTTTTCCATATACAGTGCCTTCAGAAAGTATTCATCACACCCCTTGACTTTTTCCACATTTTGTTGTGTTAGAGCGTGAATTAAAAATGGTTTATATTTAGATTTTTTTGTTCACTAGCCTACACAATATACCAAAGTAATTACAAAGTGGAATTATGTTAATTAAAAGCTGAAATGTCTTGAGTCAGTAACTATTCAACCCCTTTGTTATTTATAAACCAGGTAAATTAACCGAGAACACATTCTCATTTACAACAACAACCTGGGGAATAGTTACAGGGGAGATGAATGAGCCAATTGAAAGCTGGGGATGATTAAGCTGCCATGATGGCAGGATTGGGAATTTAGTCAGGACACCGGGGTTAACATCCCTACTCTTACAATAAATGCCATGGGATCTTTAGTGGCCACAGAGAGTCAGGACACCTCTTTAACAGTCCATCCAAAAGACACCACCCTACACAGGGCAATGTCCCCAATCACTGCTCTAGGGCATTGGGATATTTTTTTTAGACCAGAGGAAAGAGTGCCTCCTACTGGCCCTCCAGCAGCATCTGGTCTCCCATACAGGGACTAACCAGGACCAACCCTGCTTACAGTAGCTTCTGAGGAAAGTGGGATACTGGGCGGTATGCTGCTTGCCAAGCCTTGGTTATGACAAGCCTAAATAAGTTCAGGAGTAAAAATGTGCTTAAAAAGTTGCATGGACTCTGTGTGCAATAATAGTGCTCATCATGATTTTGAATGACTACCTCATTTCTGTACCCCACACATACATCTGTAAGGTCCCTCAATCGAGCAGTGAATTTCAAACACAGATTCAATCACAAAGACCGGGGAAGTTTTCAAATGCCTCGCAAAGAAGGGCACCTATTGGTAGATAGGAAAAAAAGATAAAAGCAGACATTGAATATCCCTTTGAGCATGGTGAAGTTATTCATTACATGTTGGATGGTGTATCAATGCACCCGGTCACTACAACGATACAGGCATCCTTCCAAACTCAGTTGCCGGAGAGGATGGAAACCACGCAGGGATTTCACCATGAGGCCAATGGTGACTTTAAAACAGTTACATGGCTGTGATAGGAGAAAACTGAGGATGGATCAACAACGTTGTAGTTACTCCACAATATTAACCTAATTGACAGAGTGAAAAGAAGGTAGCCTGAACAGAATAAAAAATATTCCAAAACATGCATCCTGTATGCAACAAGGCACTAAAGTAATAATGGGTGACACGGAACCCAAACCGGCTGCGTGCGTGCGCCATCGTGCGCTATCGTGCATAAATGTATTTTGCCCCCCCACACCAAACGCGATCACGACACGCAGGTTAAAATATCAAAACAAACTCTGAACCAATGACATTCATTTGGGGACAGGTTGAAAAGCATTTAACATGTATGGCAATTTAGCTAGTTAGCTTGCACTTGCTAGCTAACGTTAATTTGTCCTATTTAGCTAGCTTGCTGTTGCTAGCTAATTTGTCATGAGATATAAACATTGAGTTGTTATTTTACCTGAAATGCACAAGGACCTCTACTCCTCACAATTAATCCACACATAAAACGGACAACCGAATCGTTTCTAGTCATCTCTCCTCCTTCCAGGCTTTTTCATTTTTGAACTTATATGGTGATCTCATCTAAACTTTCATTGTATTACCACGACAACCGGCAACAAAGTTCGTCTTTGAATCACCCACGTGGGTATAACCAATGAGAAGATGGCACGTGGGTACCTGCTTCTATAAACCAATGAGGAGATGGGAGAGGCAGGACTTTCAGCGCGATCTGCGTCAGAAATAGGAATGACTTCTATCTTAGCCCTTGTCGTCGCAGACGCTCATTGGCGCGCGCGAGCAGTGTGGGTGCAATAACTGAATAACATGGATTTCTAAATTTATTTTGGGATGCTCGCGCACGCGACGTGTCCGGTCTGGTCAGCATGTGAGAATTAGTTTTAAATATTTAATAAATGTTGAATTCAGGCTGTAACACAACAAAATGTGGAATAAGTCAAGTGGTATGAATACTTTCTGAAGACACTGTATGTAGTCTATTTGATATTGCTTGACAATGTTGTCCATCTGTGCTTGGCAATAACTTCAAGATGCATGGCTATGGGTTTTAGCATTAAGACAATGTAAGTGAACTGCAGAGAAATGTGACTCTGCGAGTGCTTTGGCGTGGGAGTCTTTTGTTTAAAGCATATTGTGCATCTCAAAGGAGATGCTGCGCTTTAAGTCAGTCATTCATTACCCTCTGCCAGGAAATCCAGAGCCTCCAACTATCTCTGAAGCCATGTTTATTTAAATGTATATGAAGCCTTTTCACCTGCCAGGAAGCAATTTTGTCTTGCCATCTGTAGAATGATTACAAAATTATGTACTGGATGTAAGAAACAAAGAATATAGATTCAGCAGGATGCAATTTGCACATGTACATGAGGACAGTGTAGAGAGAACCAGCTGAGTTTAAACAGATATAAAATGGGAGAGGATTTGTCATGAGAATGTGTAGCAAATATATGGAATTATGCAATTGGCCTAAGCACATTTCAAAACGGAGAAAGCACAGGTACAAAAATAAGTTATATAACGTAACACAGAAAGGCAAGTTGTTTATTACATGAAAGCAATGGCTTGCCATGAACGATTATGACAGTAGACCATAATGAACCTGTTAGCTGAGACAGACAGTGTACAAATTCCCTAGAGAATCCAATTACTTCCGTTACTGTATGAATGCATGTGACCTGACAACTGCTACTGTTCCCTTTTCAACATGGCACCATTACTGCAATAATTCATGTTTCCCATCACTCAAAATTATACATCAGTTTATACAAATTGCATTCTACCACTACCTGAATCATACCGCTTTTTCTATTATGTTCCACTTTTTTTTTCTTCAATTATAAACCTTGGGCAAAAACAGCAATTATCCTTACCCCCTTTTGCGTTATGAATTGCAGACGCCCCCAAGCATGAAGGGTGGAAATAATAGCAACTGTCACTGGGTTCAGCTGGGACTGAGCCATCTGGACGGCGGTTAGGACTTGGATGGGTAAACTCTGTCCAGATCTGCCAGGCCCTGCCGCGCTGGGGCCAGCCCTCTGTGGGATAGGATCTGCACATATCATTAGGATGAGTCCAGACAGTTATGGGGCTTGGCCTTTGGCTAATGTACGAACATTAGTGGTCAGACGGGGACAAATGATCCAAACAGGTATTCATGACCAATGTGGCCCCCAGTGAAAGAGCCACCATCCAAATTCATGACCCACAACATTTTTCACAAATGTTGAATATCAAGCTGAGTATTGCCCAAGTTGAAATATGCTTTAATTTTTAGGTATTTGTATTAAACATTTAATATCTAATGGATATAAAGTTACACTCAAATATTGTTTCTCAGAATGTGACTGCAAACATAATGTTCCTGCAAGTGAGTTGAGCATGATTTCTGTGACGTGTGATTGTTGAGCTGAAAATGTCAGTGAGCTTACTCGCAAGGTGTCTGCAAGAGGAAGGCATGAAGAGCACCTGCCAAAGAATGAAAGCAGGTTCCCTCTTACCTGAGGCTAAGCAGCCACTCATTCTGTCCCTTTCAGTCACGTCTCTATCACTGCAAGCTACTTTCAGGAACATTTTGAAGATTTAATTCCATTTAATTCCAAGATTTAATTGAGTGAGTAATTAGCCTTGTGTCGGAATAAATATGTAATTCAATTAAACACCTGCAATGGCTCCATTAATATTTACTGATATCATTCACTGTTATGTCAAGTGTCCAATAATACATAACATCTGTACTCATTAACAGTCACCTGGTACATGCACATTGTGTATAGGTACATAACGTATTGGAGTGCAACCACTTATCACGGCTTAAATCACCTTGAAATGCAAATTGTTCACAAATGAAAACCAAAACATATCTTCTAGACCTAAGGCAGACCGGACACATCTTATCCTTAGGTCAGACACCAAATTTGACTGAAAATGAACTGATATTAGAGGTGACAAGTTAGAGATATCATGCCTGTAGATCATAGACGGGTGACACCAGTCAGTCACCCCTCTCCCAAAGGAAACTGTCACCATTAATTCAGGTAATGACCATCCTCCCAACTGTCTTTCAAATGATATCAGCTGCTCATTTGCTTCAAGACAACTCTGCTCTACTTTTCAAAGTTAGCCCTCAGTGGATGACAGGAATGGCCAGTAGTGTAGTACTTGAAGTTCAGTTCTCCCACAGAGTACCGGGGTGCCAAGCATACACGAGCATAATGTGATTAAAGGTCAGCTTTATCCCAGCAAAACCGTACCTACAAGCTGTTCCAGGACCAAGCAAATTCAGTGAAAACACCCAGCTTTTCTCAGGAATTGCATTACTGACAGTAGACGTTTGGTCTCAATTGGCATGGAGGGAAGCGTTACGCTGTTGCTGTTTTCATCTGCTCCAGCTATCCAATAAACTGAAGAACAGCCCAGTCTGCCCTTGAACTTCTAAAGAAGTCAAGAGGGCTTGATGTGAAGCACGTGTAACTGCTTAGAGTTCCCCTGAAATAACATAATAGCACAGCAGTGGCATGATGTGAAGGCACGATTAAGGAAATCCTGTTATTGTCAGCCAGTTCGTTAAGTAGTGTGTTTAGGGTCTGAAGAGTGGTGAGAGGTGCAAACCATAACATGTGCTATTCAAGCCAATGACATCTATATACTCACGTAATGAATACAGATGCAGTATGGGAGCAATATCATTTTGAAAAAATAATTATTTGAAGCTACAGCAAAGGTGTATCTTTTAACTATAGTCATTACAAATAGGTAAGGTATCTTGTGAGCCTATTCCAACTTCCTCCTGCATATGTACACTACCGTTCAAAAGTTTAGGGTCACTTAGAAATGTTCTTGTTTTTGAAAGAAAATGAAAAAAATGTGTCCATTAAAATAACATCAAATTGATCAGAAACATAGTACCCGCAAAAACACCAGTCTCAATGTCAACAGTGAAGAGGCGACTCTGGGTTGCTGGCCTTCTAGGCAGAGTTGCAAAGAAAAAGCCATATCTCAGACTTGCCAATAAAAAGAAAAGATTAAGATGAGCAAAAGAACACAGACACTGGTCAGCATCCCGGAGTCGCCTCTTCACTGTTGACGTTGAGACTGGTGTTTTGCCGGTACTATTTAATGAAGCTGCCAGTTCAAGACTTGTGAGGCGTCTGTTTCTAAAACTAGACACTCTAATGTACTTGTCCTCTTTCTCAGTTGTGCACCGTGGCTTCCCACTCCTCTTTCTATTCTGGTTAGAGCAAGTTTGTGCTGTTCTGTGAAGGGAGTTGTACACAGCGTTGTACGAGATTTTCAGTTTCTTGGCAATTTCTCGCATGGAGTAGCCTTCATTTCTCAGAACAAGAATAGACTGACGAGTTTCAGAAGAAAGTGCTTTGTTTCTGGCCAATTTGAGCCTGCAATCGAACCCACAAATGCTGATGCTCCAGATACTCAACTAGTCTAAAGAAGGCCAGTTGTATTGCTTCTTTAATCAGAACCATAGTTTTCAGCTGTGCTAACATAATTGCAAAAGGGTTTTCTAATGATCAATTAGCCTTTTAAAATTATCAACTCGGATTAGCTAACACAACATGCCAATGGTACGCAGGAGTGATGGTTGCTGATAATGGGCCTCTGTACATCTATGTAGGTATTCCATTAAAAATCAGCTGTTTCCATCTACAATAGTCATGTACAACATTAACAATGTCTACACTGTATTTCTGATCAATTGGATGTGATTTGAATGGACAGAAAATGTGCTTTTCTTTCAAAAACAAGGAGATTTCTAAGAGACGCTAAACTTTTGAACGGTAGTGTTGACGCTCGACACCGTCAGGAACTCTGAAGTATCACTCAATGATCTTTCTACACCTCCCACGTCCCTAATCGATCAAACCACGCTATTTAAGTCATTAGTGGTTCGATAAATTAAGTCAAATGCCTGCAAATGTTATTATACACGTAAAACCAGGAGACAAACGTGGTAAACGTTTTTATCTGTCTTCTTGTTATGGGTGCCTCTGTTGATAACATAGGACTATCTGATATACTGCGCAGATGCACTGATCTACACAACAGTGTAACAGATCATCCATTAAGATGCCACACTATGTGGACATCAGGAGACTTCAAAGAGAGGCATATGTAGTAGACTGTACATCCAGATTCTGGTAAGGTTGTAAGATTTCTTTAAATAGACAAAGAGCATTTATTCTCATCAAATACACGCTTATGTGAAATGATTGTTTTCTACCTAAGCTAATTCACTTGGGGCCTAGAGTATGTGCTGCCTGTACAATTATTTGATCTGCCTCGAGCTATACATGAATTTTCCATGACATTCCACAGGCATAATTCCGTGCATTTATTATCTGACATTTGAGATACATTTCCTCTCCAAATCTGTGTCAGTTGGTTGTAATGTAACAGGATATGCATGTAGACAACCTAAGATTGAGAATACGGATGTTTTCCCCGACAGAAACCTTCAAATATATGTATCATAGATACAACATACACAGCAACAGGAACATGTATGCAAATATGTCATCTGTAGGAGGTCTTACCCAGTTAATAAATTAGTTGTGAGCTCCATGAAAAAGCTCTCCTCTCAAAAGCATTCCAAGAATACGGTGTGGACATTTAGTCATTCATATTTAAACACATTTCCATTTGAGATAGAACAAGAAATGTTTGTCCTGAGTAGTGCTTATTATAGAACAACAGTTGACGGCTCATGCAAACGATCTGTTGCGTTAACATTTATGTAAGGGCAGCAGGAGCAGCAGAATAGATGGAGGGTTCTTTTATTAAAGAGCCCAGTTGAAACGACAGACTGCGTCTGCAGAAATTATACAGAAGGTTGGCTGAGACATTTTCCAGTTGGATGGCAGTGAAAAGAGCACCTTGTACCCCCAAGCAGCAGTATGGATTGCAGCGACTCCCACACCTGCCCTAAAAGCTTTTTGAAATCGATTTTTCCCACTCAGGTGACACTCTAACTTCATTTGGCCTGATACCAGAAAGATGCAAGGGCAAGGTGATTGGCCAGAATGCTCTAAYKGGAWGCTGTTTRGAAGTKTTGTGGTCTGTGCCTGTGTGTATGTGTGTGTGTGCATTCKRWSWTAYSWTTKAAYTWWWKAWWYWRTATAGKCCKRRYTWMTWTMKWYWKWMRRYMCAMRYWWYAARKWMKMMYMYSAYKAARKKAKCAAKAAATMTGACAGYCAATATTTCATTCAACAATKAACAAATGAGACAATCTKATGTCAGMGACCATTTTATRGTTTTATAATRYGTGTTTGTGTTATAAAGGGACCTGGAACTCAAACRCTCTTTASCAATTTAAGTTCTGATGGTATGTAAACAACCTGTTAGCATCCTTCAAAAATGTCTATTACCTCTCCTCRTCTTTTCTCTTTTGTTATTARCAATYCAKTGCKACATGAGATTTTTCCAATGAATGTTAAACATGCCCAGAGCAGAGGAGAGAGACATTTCCATTTGAGCGGTGGCTCCTCGAAGCTGGGCCCCTGACGAGAGGGGAAAATCTAGGATTGCTCATTATGGAGCTGAGGCTGTGGGCACTTCACCGCTTTTCAGAAGTTTTGCTTGACTGAAGTCATGAGGAGCACTTAGCGTAGGTCCAGAAAGGTTAATGACTATCCCCGCTTTTCTTTCTTTCCTTTTTTACCCAGAACTCTGGAAGTATTTATTTTTTATTTCCTGTCACAACCAAGTTTGTTCTCAGTGACGCATATTCAGCAACATCATTTTTGAACTGTTAATTTAGATATCACGTTATATTGAATCCTGTTGTATCATTAAAGCACACGAGGAGATAAACCCATGTTTGATCTGTACAAGAGAGACATTTGTAGCATTTTAAGCCATGATATTGTCATAGTATTTCAAATAGTTTACCCATCCAGAGAAAACTAATTAACTGACTGATTATGCAGTTCACATTGGGTCAAATTTAAATCAGATATCACAATAAAAAATCTAAAATTCCACAAAAAATAAAATGATATCCAATTTTCAAAGATACACAATCCCTTGCCTGTTTTACAAGTAACAACACAGCTTCACTTTTTATTTCATTATCTTAGGCACATCACATAAATGTAAAATACAACCATAATTCCACTAGATTCTATTTGAAGCGATAGCATGCAGTGTATTCTGTATACTCCGTCTCCGGCAGCGTGGAAAGGAGAATCACATAAATCACATTCATCAGCAGGAAGAATCCACTTGATGCTTTTCCTTTTCATCCTTTTCCCCCTCTGCGAGACTGACTGAACCCCAATGAAGGGGAGGGAGTCAGAAGTCATGCTTTCTATACAGTACTGCAATAGTAACACGACGGATGAAAAGAAGAGGAAATCTGTCAATAACAAAAGCACATAAAAGAGTCATCTTAGAAAGTTAAAATTCCTTGGATCGGTTTGTACATCCTCATCTATGGGTTTTACATGTATTACACATTGAATAAGCATAGACTACACTATAGCAAAGCCCATGCACTGCCATCTAGAGGGTGAAAGGGATCTTGAGAACACTAGATAAAGGAGATAGACATGGAATGTCTACGTGACATTTTCAATCAGCTGCCATTTTTTGGGGGTGACAATAAAACTCTGTATAGGCCTAATCAATTCAAATGCAGGGTACAGTACGGGAGGGAACATTATGTTGCTCTGCCTCAACTCAAGATATGCACACAGACACCCACACACACATGCAGTCAACGATCTATTAATCGATCTATTAAACATTCATTTTGGATATACCTACTATCTCGGAATGCAATGTAAGGCCTGAATAGTGTACTGCATAGGCCCACATGTTTTATAGGCCCGTGTGGAGGATATACTGGATGTAAGACCAGTCTCCCTGAAATGACCATCTAGCAGCCCACTGACTGAATCAATAGTGACACATCATGTCCTGGTGAGTGTGCAATAATCTATGAGGGTCAACATGTGATAAGGTCTGCGATCCTCCTAAGCCAAGGAGATGAGCATCACTCCACTCTGCCAAGTGTCAATATGGCGATGCTGGGATTTCAGTATAGTGTGTGCTTTAAAGGTTTGCACTGTATGTGCGTGCTGAGAAGTGCAGGGTGAGATGAAGGCAGCCTGCTCATCATCTTTCATGGATAGACGTTTCAGGCAACCGTTTAGATACCCTCCCTTGTCTCACTGTACAACTTCTCATTGTTGTTCTTTTTCCCAAAACGACGCAGAACAGCGCTTCCCTCAGCTCAAAGGGACCATGCAGTGTTCACATCACATACAGCCCCCTCGATGTGTTTGCATATGGTCCCCTTGAATGGGATTCACAATCTCAAACTAACAGCGCGGGAGGGGAGAGACATGCCTGCGGGGTGAGACAAAAGACAGATTTGTCAACTGGAGAGAAACGTGCAGAGTTCAATATCGTTATCGCTTTCAGCAGCCCCGTCTCTGTCACAAGCTTTTGCCACACGCAGAAAGCCACACTCAGTCACACAAACATACAAATACATACAGTATACACCACAGGAGGCTGCTGAGGGGAGGACGGCTCATAATAATTGCTGGAATGGCCGCCTGTGGTATACACATAGGGCTACTCTCATTGCAGTCTCTGTCTGTCTCTTTCTCCCTCTGTCTCTCTCTGTCACCATCTCTCTGTCTCTCTCCTTCTCTCTCTGTCTCTCTTTGTCTCTCTCTCTCTGTCACCATCACTGTCTCTGTTTCTCTGTCTCTAATGTATAGTACATACTGTACATATGTCTTAAATTATTCTAATTCAAACATATTTGTTGTGCAGAGATGTGCCCTCTTATGTTCATGCATTTATAGTCTTTGCTGAAGCTCTCAATTCTCAGGGTCATATACATTTTGAGGCACACGCTTCAATCCATATCTCCTATCAAATGGATATGTCTACGCTGGGTATAATTTTGTAAAGATTTCTATTGCTTTCTCKAGATTTCCATATTTTCAATTTTCACTTTAGCTCCTCTCCAAACTTTCCCAACTTGAAAGAAAATGCGTTCCCGACATAGGAATGCGCTGCCACACATTCCAATCTATCACCTTTGTGTGAGCTACAAAAAGGGGGGATAGGATGACTTGCGTCTCTCGGGCCAGGTGTCGGGGTGACGGGAGGGATTGTTGAGGGGCCGTGGAAATGAGGCTTGCAGACTCATCCCGCATTTTTTTTTTTTAATGGTGAGAGAGAGAAATAAATATTTCACTGCACTCACAGGATAAGCTCCACAGCACCTATGGCAACCAACACACAATGCATCTGTGAATGAATAGGTGTTTAAGTGATACATTTTCTTCATAGAATGGGGCTGCGCATAGGCTTGGCATGTTTTTTTTTATATCTCTGCCCATTTGTTAAGCGGTATCTGTGGAAAAGGTCCAACTCTCTTTCTCTCCCCTGCTATGGTAAATCCATTCCAAGAAGCCAGTATTTCTCTTCTCTTTTCAATATTTATTTAGTTACTCCCCATGTTGTACTGCTTGTGCATCTTAAAACTGTCATTATTCTTCAAGTTGTTCGCAATAGAAACCAGCAGCTGTTGATCAACACAAGCACCCCAGCCCCCCAATTCAGGGTTAATTCATAAAATGATGAGCTTCCCTCTCCGCTGCAGTGGATTTAATGGGGAACTGTGAAAGTGATAGCACTTCTTTCCCCTTATCGTTTCAGTCAAGATCAAGAGTTTCTGGACTTTAAATTAGGGGTGTCTTATTCAAGTGTTCATCATCTTCCTTTTGGCTCCAGTTCAGACCACGTTTGAAACCACAGATGTTTCTCTTCAGAGGTTTTAACTAACCTCCACCACTTCCTCTATGGATCTTATATATAGTATTATCAAAAGAGACAGGTTGCATGGTCAGGAAAAAAACATATGGCCCTGTACCATGTAACTCACATATCCCCAGCCCCTTATTGGCATCCGTGTTTGTAATGAGACAATGGATTCAAATAGTCTTATTATCTTCCCTTGTTGCTTTTGATGACCATGCTGGTAACCATGATAAGAGGACTGTTTGAATTTGTCAGTTAACTAAAAGAAAGAAACATAAACATCTCTTTTGACTGATAGACTGAACATTCATATAGAGTAGGTCATACAATACTCCGAAATATACTATATATATATATATATCGTATAACAGCCATCACTGTTTATTGGTATACAATATTGTGCTTCATGGTGCTAACAATTCATGAAACAATATTATGGCACATCAATCCAGGGGTGTAATGCAAAAATGAATCTCCTGCAAATGTCAAGCGTCATGATAAATGTGTGCTTTTGAAAGAAATAACCATGCCATGCTAACAATCTACTGAGGTTCATGTACACTTCAAGGATCCTCAATTTTGTTTGGAGCCACATCATTCTTCCTTACAGTCTGTGGGCTAACCTTTCCCTTCTCTAATGAAAAATAAAAGAAACGCTGAATTCATTAAGGATAGAAAAATCTATCTCAATCATAGTGAGCACTGCATGATGGCCATTTGGAATTCCATTGGGCCGGGAGAAATGGAAAAACAACGGAAATCTCTAATTGGTAAATTAGATTAAGCCCTAAATAGCCGATGTATTCCATAGATACATTCCTCAACAAAGGAGAGTGAAATAAAACAGTATTGTCCTGAGGTAAATTTATACTTTGTTCCAATGTACCATCCACACTGAGTGTACAAAACATTAGGAGCATCTTCTCTTTCCGTGACATAGACTGACCAGGTGAATCCAGGTGAAAGCTATGATCCCTTATTGATGTCACCTGTTAAATCCACTTCGATCAGTGTGGATGAAGGGGAGGAGACAGGTTAAATAAGGATTTTTAAACCTTGAGACAATTGAGACATGGATTGTGTATGTGTGCCATTCAGAGGGGGAATGGTCAAGACAAAAGATTTAGGTGCCTTTGAACAAGGTATGGTAGTAGATGCCCGGGTGCAGCGGTTTGAGTGTGTCAAGAACTGTAACGCTGCTGGGTTTTTCACACTCAACATTTTCCTGTGTATATAAAGAATGGTCCACCACCCAAAGGACATTCAGACAACTTGATACAACTGTGGGAAGCATTGGAGTCAGCATGGGCCAGCATCCCTGTGGAACGCTTTCGACATCTTGCCCCGACGTATTAAGGCTGTTCTGAGCGCAAAAGGGGGTGCAACTCAATATTAGGAAGGTGTTCCTAATGTTTTGTACACTCAGTGTATATAATTAGACTGTGGGATGGTACACTTACAGACAGCATTTTATGAAATACAGCATGAATTACTAGAGCGTACGCACTTCTTTAAAGCTAGACTATTAGTGGTTACCAGTTATCAACTCATCTTCCTGTCTTTACACAAAGGAGAGAGCCACATATACATTTCTGGGTTATGAGAGTCATTGTATTTTCGTGAGGGATGGGAAACGGCTTAATTAATCATTCACTCGGGTCTTAGATGGTATCAGTTAGTTTCCTTTTGGCAGCTGATAATATTTATAATAGAAACTGATGGACTTTGAACTTGAATGTGTACATTTGAATCATCTCATGGCAAGAATAAAGAGTTATGGAGATATTTAAGGGAGAGTGGATGCTTGTGCCATCATAATTACAAAGTGAAGTCAATAAGTTAATCTTCCCCTCTTCATCTAGCAGCTAGAAGCAGTACATGCTGTAGTGTACTGCCTCAATGTGTCTGTAAACTGATAGCCCTACCCAAGCTACCGGTTGAAGACAATAAGCCAATTAATTTCTATCTCATCACTACTCTAGAATCGAATTCATTTGTAAGGGTAATCACATTGTAAGTGCTCTGTTGCTTTGTTGGACGACAACTGGACTAGGGATCACATGCGCACTTAACAAGGTGTTAAAGCAGTGGTGCTTGCATTTTCTAAAATACCAAATTCAAAACACAGTATATACATGTTTAAGAGTTGAAGAATCTCCTTGAATCCTTAATAGAAGTGGGAATTTAAAGAAGCCTTTTGTATGCATTTTTGTTAACAGGCTTTTCTGTGTGAATAATTTCTTAGCATACCGCTTTTGCAGGAGCAATAATAAGCTAGTAAAACGAGAACTATATTTGGCAATCTAATTTTGAAACAAATGAAAGTAATTTGTTGACTGAGTGCACATAGTCCTTTGGGCATAACTTTACTCTTCTCCTAACTTAAGTGCCAGTCCTAAGCCTGCAGTTTGGGCTATTATGCTGATTTGAAACCATCATGGACACAACACAATACCCCCGTTGTAAGTAATGCTGATTTGATGAGTAACTCGTTTGAGGTGTCCTGAACTGAACTTGTTCAAATACACATTCCAGGCAGGGCTAACTGAGTGACTGTAGGTGACTGACATAACAAGAGGATAGCAGGGCTAACTGAGTGACTGTAGGTGACTGACATAACAAGACGATAGCTGCTGATCCACAACCAAATTTCTAAATAGCAGCTTGTTTATTCTACTATTCTAACTCAGTTACTTTTTTGGGTCAGGGTCCCCTGGCAGCAGGTAGCCTAGTGGTTAGAGCATCGGGCCAGCAACCGAAAGGTTGCTAGATCGAATCCCTGAGCTGGCAAGGTAAAAATCAGTCATTCTGCCCCTGAACAAGGCAGTTAACCCGCTGTTCCCTGGTAGGCTGTCATTGTAAGTAAGAATTTGTTCTRAACTGACTTGCCTAGTTAAATAAAGGTTCAATTTAAAAATGAAAAGCAATCGCTTATGCCTGTGGCCAGGCTATGATTAGAAAGAACATTTGAATATAAAATCATTGTGTTTTTGTCTGTTTCACCAAGGTCATGGACAGTGTCCTCTCTAACTAATTGAACATGTAAGTGTTGTATGTATTGGCTGCAAATCAGGATGAAAAATATCATCCTGCAAAAGTTGTCTTCTAGGCCAACAGGAAAGGTGGTAAAAGTGTGAACAACATTTTATCATGTGCAATTAAGGCACAGCCACAATAAATCATACAGGTTCTACATGTCACGTGTATTAATGACTCCTGTTACCCGTGCTGAAATGAATTATTTACTGTACGACCAGTGAATCAAATTCAATAGAAGTAAATCGGTTTCCAAGTTATATCCCAACTGAGTACACTTGATAATACTCACACCGGACATTCTGTATTTTAGTTGTATTTCATTTCATACTTTGTCCCAGTTCCTGAAAATGAGATATCCAGACAACAACAAAAAAGATACTGATTGACTGCAATAACATGTAGGATGGCCAGCCGTGTTGAGTCATTATATGGTAACACAGAAACATTCGTCAATTGAGATAACACCTTCAACCAAAGAGAGAAAGCCGTGAATTTGTCAAGATGTTTTCTTTTAGAGCAGCATGTATTTCTTTGGAGAGTGGGAGGCAACATGTTAGAAGATACATGAAGCATTTTCAAAATACAAGACACTATCTTCAGACACCAATGTCCTTTTAATGTAATATCATTCTTGTAAAGACACAAGCATCAAGCTGCACTACTCTGTGACAAAACTTGGGACTTAATTCAGCAGACTATAAAATTTTGCCTATGGGTTTGCAGAGACAGCACTTATATTTGTCATCATTATTTTCGTGGCCAAAGATATCCCAGCCAATATGTTTGCCTATTTTGCTAGATTAACAAGGGTTTCGGGACTTTGATTTATGGAGGCAGATGGGCAATTTATTCGCCAGCTTTTTTCTTTTTTATGGTCATTTTATGTGAGAATATAAATGGACCTGGAGTGACACTGGGCTCTTTTTTGGGGTCTCTGTATCCTGGCCATACTTAATTTGTGTTTTACGGGAGAGGCTGTAAAGAAGGTGTATTTTACCAGACAAAAGATCCTCTCAGACGAAGTAGCTTTGACTGATGAGCTTATCGATTGGGCCCAGGAAAAACACGAGCTCTGTGTACGTTATGCATAACGCCAAGTACGTACCTCTAGGAAGATTTGATTGTCAGATTTTCATAAAAATGAAAAGACAGACAATTCAGGGCTCTACTTTCAATCTTATTTAAGTGGAAAAGTCTAAGGTGTTGTTGGGGAGACTAAGAGGAAAATGTGAAGGGAACTGCTCATTCAAATGTACTGGAACATGAACCCTCCATAAGCTCCATTAGGTTCTTCTTTTAGATTCGTTAGGTCCCAGACAACCACAATATCTACTATAGACATCAATCTTATATTATGCAAATAGCACAACTTAAAAAGCAGTTGACAATAATTACTACCCAGATACAGTGTATTTATGTTGATAGATGGCTAAGTCTGACAATATGTCTTCGATATTTGTTCAGAGTAGATTTGTGATGAAGTGTGTGGCTAGTATATTTTAGCTTGCCTTAGAGAGTAGGAGCAATTGGGTGAGCCAACAGAGCTTCCTCCTATCTACCTCCAATTTGATGGTGAGTTCTTCTTGAATCGAATCTCCACATGACTGACCTTTCGTTCATATGAAATTGCTATCCTCAAGCTCTATGATTTTCAACTCTTAGGGCCGTGGTACTGTGCATCTCAATGCTGTTCAGAAGATGGTGCAATCAAAGGAAAATTATGAGATGAATCGCAACTGGGGAACACATAAGGCATCAATCAGTGTTTCTATACTAGAGAAAATGTATGATTGCACCCAATGATGACAACTGTGACAGTGGGTTGACCTCGCTCCTTGCATTTACTGCAGAAAAGCAAAAACCATTTTATATTTGGATGCCTTCAAAGTACAGCTCTCCACTCAGAGCCAGATTATAACAGGGACGCAGGGCATGTGAACCCCCCCCCCCCCAACCTCCAGGGGAATAACATGAAATTTGTTTTAAAACTGAACAATGTTCTCTCAGTCTCACGGAAAAATGTGAACGAAAGCATGAGATGAGCTATAAAACAGCAATTAGGGTAACACTTTATTTGGATAGTCCATCTGTAGATGCTCTGTAGACTATCAATAACATATCAACAAAAAAATCTACTAACCTTAACCCTAGCTCTAACCCTAACCTTATTCACAACATTTGACTAGACTTTTAGATACTTATTTACACACATTCTGACTTGCATTGAGCCCGAATTGACAGTAGCTATGGCAACGGGAGACAAAGTGACCATTTGTTTTCTAATACTGTATATCAGGTGGACCATTTCTTCTACGCTGGGCATAAGCTTTCCCAGCATGACTCTTACAGGTGTAGGATCTTAATTTAACCTATAACGTCACAGCAAAATAATGCTGCAGCAACAGGATTTGAATGTTTAGTACATAATGTTGCTTGATTGGTGCTTATGCTAATTAGCTGGCCAAAAGGAGGCTACATGAAAAGTGCAATACTGTTCAACTGTGTGTTAGTGTGGATTTTCTGTGAATTCATGTAAATCACGAAGCTCATCTGCATTAAAATGAAAACTCTCAGCAACAGAATCAGTGATCAAATTAAACCCACATGATTCCACATATGGAAAATCATATGATTTTACGTGAAATATTTTGCACATGTAAAAAATTATATAATTCACATGAAGTTTAATATAGACATACAGTATGTGAAATTGTGTGAAACCATGTGATTTTGGAAGACTTCACATGTGAAGACAACCCTGTGGATTGACATTTTCACATGACGTCCTGCAAACAAAATTGAGTCGTTAGGATGTCCCAGGAACATCATGAAATAACTGCAGTGTTTTGAACTTACGTATTAGGCATACATGATTCCATTGTGTATGTTTATTTACACAATAATAATCATTCAACATGTCCTCAACCGGGATTTGAACTCACATCGGCATTCCGATCTTCCTTTTAAGCCACAATGTCGGTGCCAATGTCTGAATTCACCTGTATTCCTAGACTCTGGACTTTAAATTCAATCTCACCTTTTCTACAGACTTTGTGGCTCAGCAGAAAGATCAGCATACCCCAAATCCAGAGGTTGTGAGTTCAAATTCTAGGTGTGGTCATATTAAAAAGGCAGAACTAAGTGATCATGTTAGATGTAATCATATTGTCTTTGATGAAAGATTTTTACACTATTTTAGCTGAACAGTGTACCACTTACCTTTAAAACCCCCATACCATTTTATAACTTCCCTTAAAAAATGAAAAAAAATGAAAATCACAATGAGTATTTTCACATGTTGAGCTGAAATGTTCACATGTGAAAACAAAAGAGACACATGTGAGGTCAGTTGTTCATGTGGAACCATATGTTCACATGCATTCCAGAACAATAACAGACATGTTTAAAGCTCACATGTGAAATGCAGATTAATTAGAGTTTTTACATGTGAAAACATAACTCTCAGATGTAGAATTGTATTTTCACATATGGAAAAATGTTCATGTGAAATTCGAATTTACACGTGAAAAACATTCACATGTGAAAATCGAACTCTCGTGGAACATTCAAATGCTCTCACGTGTAGTTTCATGGTATCACATGTTGAAATTTTGCAACCCCATGTTGTCACATTATTTTTTACATGAGACCATGTTTTCACATGCTCAAATGTTTTCACATGTGTAGTTTTTCATGTTGTCACATGATCGCATGTGAAACACATGGTCACATGTGAAATTCATGTGGTCTTTTGGTAAGGGTTGGTTGTGGCTTTTTAACCTAGCTTAACCACTCCGAACCAGATTCACAGAGACACAGAGGCTCTGGAACTCAGACTTTAATTAGGAAGAGTGAATTTATTAGACTCACTTAAATCCCCCTAATTACCCACTGTGTAAGTGCAGTAACTACCTAACAAAATGATGATTAGAACAGGAGGAAAATAACATAAACAGCTTTCATTACATCTTGAAGTAAAAAAGTATTTGTGCTCCCAGTGCTTTTGTTGGCCATCCACTTCTACAATAGCTGGCAATAATTCAGGCAACATGTGGAGCTTCACGGATTTAAATCACTGTAGCTAATTAATAACCATGTGATATACTGGTGGCAAAGGAAAGTCATCATCGTGAACGCTTTTATTCGCTCCCTACTGAGTCATGGAGCCTAATACTACTGTTGTTGCTGGCTGGCTGGCTCTGGTTCCTGTGTTTTCAAAGTAACACTGTTTAATATTTCATGGTCAATATGTAACCCAGGTTAGACTCCCTGTGGACTCCAGAGCCATATATTAGGCTGTATATAAAGTTATTTGCCCAGAGTAATGAGTTTTATTGTAGCAGCACACAAGCCATTATTGGGTTGGAGATGCTGTTGGCCAGCTAGTGATGTTAGGAGAACTTTGAGATGTGTGGAGTGTATTTAAGTGTGTATTCTACTCTGAGCGTTGGTGTATGATTCAGGAAATTGGAGTTATATAAATCGAGTTATTTGATAACAACTCATAAAATGCTGTCTCATCACTGTAGAGCTGTAGAGCTGAAATATGAATGGTTACACCCACACAGACATGATCACATATTTTGCCATATGGTTGGCCTGTATTTCATCGTTAGCTAACGACCATTTTCGATTTCTGCACATTTGTCTTTTTTTCCCTCTTCATGTGCATAAAAATAACATAATGATAGTAAATACACAAACCAAACAGGTTGAGTTTTGCGTGTCTGCCTATCGTAAAGTCCTGATATTGTCTATGTGAAATATGCAGACAGAGTAGAAATGCTTAATCCCTTTACATGAAGGTGTCACTTACAGTAAGTCTTATTTACATTGTTGCCTGATATAATTGATATAAGCAGATGTTTTTGAATGTTTTCTTCAGGCAGACTCAAGGCAGACTCAGACTTCAGGCAAACTCAATTTGGGAGGTGACGTGCTGGTCCAGTGGTCAAGGTTTTGACAGGACCTTAGGGATTTAGCCCCCAGCAGAAGGGGGGGGGGGGGGGGGGCTGGGATGCAGTCCCAGCAGATGCACGTGTCTGGGTATCAAATAGAAACACAGCTAGGCTGAGAGTTGTATTGCACACATCAGACCGACTGAATCCACCAGTCACCTCTGCTGCTGCTGCTGGTTCCTGAGATGTCAGACCCCTCCAGACACCCACACCTACGTGCTATTCTCTATCCTCTCTACTACAGTGCCAGATGACTCCTTGAGTTCTGGTTGTGTGAGAGGACTCCTGACCTCTCACAAGGCTGGAGCCATGCAGAGATATTGATGTGTCTCTGTTGCAGAGGGACAGAGCATCAGTAAATGGGTTCCAGGTAGGGATGACACGTTGGCCATCTCTATGGGAGAACACGTCACAGAATGGAAACACACAGGGCACCGAGGAACCTGAGCAGTGACAGTGAGAGGATCGCAGAGATATGGTCGTGGTGAACCACATCATCTCCTGTGAATAGAGAAAATATGCTTTCTTTCAACAATATGCCCCATAAAACCTTAGAGCCATCCCGTAGCAAGGCTGTGTGTCTAGTTCATACAATAATAGCCTGCACAAATTTGTTTCGTAAAGGTCGAATGAGGCAATTTTTATCTCAATATCAAATAATTTCTGGATGACAATTAAGTACCTTACTGTGATTGTGATTGTTTTCAATTAAAATAGTAAAAAAGAACAAAAACAGCAAGAATTTTGCTAGGTCTGTCTGGGAGTGGTCTGAGTTGGAAGGGGAAAACTGAAAACTAGCTGTTAATGGTTTGGAACTCTCTTTCTTATTGGTCTATTAACTAATTTACCATCTGGTGATGTTACAAGGCAGGCCAAAACTCTATCCCACCAAAACAGGCAGAAATTTCAGGCGGCCTTTTCAAACAGCTCTTACACTGAAAGGGCATTATCATAATTTTCACAATTTCACAGTATTATTCCAACCTCATAGTGTGTAAATATATATACAACACAGAAAGATCTTGTTTTTGACTGCACTATGTCATGTCTACTCCCGCTCCCCCTCTCCGGCACTCGATGTCGCCTGTCTACTAAGCACCGGTCCTGGCAACCCATCACTACACACCTGGCACACCTGCGCCTCATCATTAGGCACACCTGGACCCTATCACTTCCCTGATTACTCCCCCTATATATATATATATATATATATAGCACTCCGTTGTCATTTCCCGTCAGGCGTTATTGTCTCTGTTTGTGTTCTCTCATCCAGACGCGTCTCTTGTTTTTGTATTATTACAAGTTCATTTATATTAAACTCTCCAACTGCACCTGCTTCCTAACGCCATGTGTCTTCCTTACTTAATTCCTTAATTCCAAATCACACTGAGAAAGCCAGAGATGTCAGAGATTACACATTTGGTGTTGTATCAGGATTCAAAGTGAATTGGGAGTAAACTGAAATAATGTCCATTTCTAATTATGACTTCTTAAACTTAGAAAGTACATTTAATTGAAAATGGACAAAGACACATTAAATACCTGGGTGTACTGATACCATGCAATCTGGAGGAGGCATATAAAATTAATAATTTTCCAATAATAGATATCAAATCAATCAAATCAAATCATTGTATTGGTCAGATACACATGGTTAGCAGATGTTAATACGAGTGTTGAGAAATGCTTGTGCTTCTAGTTCCGACTATGCAGTCAAATCTAATTCACAACAAATACATTACAGACAAATACACACAAATGTAAAGGGATGAATAAGAATATGTACATATAAATATATGGATGAGCGATGGCATGCATAGGCAAGATGCAGTAGATGGTGTAGAATACAGTATATAGATATGAGATGAGTCATGTAGGATATGTAAACATTATTAAATTATTAAGTTTCTGTCTATAATTATTATTTAAAGTGACTAGTGATACCTTTATTAAGTCTGTTTATTTTTAAGTGGCCAGAGATTTGACTCTGTATGTTGGCAGCAGCCTCTCTATGTTAGTGATGGCTGTTTAACAGTCTGATGGCCTTGAGATAGAAGCTGTTTTTCAGCCTATTGGTCCCAGCTTTGATGCACCTGTACCGACCTCGCCTTCTGGATGATAGCGGGGTGAACAGGCAGTGGCTCGGGTGGTTGTTGTCCTTCATGATCTTTTTGGCCTTCCTGTGACATCGGGTGCTGTAGGTGTCCTGGAGTGCAGGTAGTTTGCCCCCGGTGACGCGTTGTGCAGACCGCACTACCCTCTGGAGAGCTTTGCGGTTGAGGGCGGTGCAATTGCCGTACCAGGCGGTGATACAGCCCGACAGGATGCTCTCGATTGTGCATCTGTAAAAGTTTGTGAGCGTTTGCAAGCCAAATTTCTTCAGTCTCCTGAGGTTGAAAAGGCGCTGTTGCGCTGTTGAGCCTTCTTCACCACGCTGTCTGTGTGGGTGGACCATTTCAGTTTGTCCGTGATGTGTACGCCAAGGAACTTAAAACATTACACCTTCTCCACTACTGTCCCGTCGATGTGGATAGGGGGCTGATTCCTCTGCTGTTTCCTGAAGTCCACGATCATCTCCTTTGTTTTATTGATGTTGAGTGAGAGGTTATTTTCCTGACACCACACTCAAAGGGCCCTCACCTCCTCCCTGTAGGCTCTCGTCGTTGTTGGTAACCAGGCCTACCACTGTAGTGTCGTCTGCAAACTTGATGATTGAGTTGGCATGGCCACGCAGTCATGGGTGAACAGGGAGTACAGGAGAGGGCTGAGAATGCACCCTTGTGGGGCCCCAGTGTTGAGGATCAGCGGGGTGGAGATGTTGTTTCCTACCTTCACCACCTGGGGGTGGCCCGTCAGAAAGTCCAGGACCCAGTTGCACAGGGCGGGATTGAGACCCAGGGTCTCGAGCTTAATGACGAATTTGGAGGGTACTATGGTGTTAAATGCTGAGCTGTAGTCAATGAACAGCATTCTTACATAGGTGTTCCTCTTGTCCAGATGGAATAGGTCAGTGTGCGGTGTGATGGCGATTGTATCGTCAGTGGACATATTGGGACGGTAACCAAATTGGAGTGGGTCTAAGGTATCAGGTAGGGTAGTCCTTGACTAGTTTCTCAAAGCACTTCATGATGACAGAAGTAAGTGCAATGGGGCGATAGTCATTTAGTTCAGTGACCTTAGCTTTTTTGGGAACAGCAACAATGATGGCCATCTTGAAGCATGTGGGGACAACAGACTGGGATACGGATTGGTTGAATATGTCCATAAACACACCAGCCAGCTGTTCTGCGCATGCTCTGAGGACGTGGCTAGGGATGCCGTCTGGGCCGTTAGCCTTGCGAGGGTTAACGCGTTTAAATGTTTTACTCACGTTGGCCATTGAAAAGGAGAGCCCACAGACTTTGGTAGCGGGCTGTGTCAGTGGCACTGTATTGTCCTCAAAGCGAGCAAAGAAGTTGTTCTTTGTCTGGGAGCAAGACGTCGGTGTCCGTAACGGGGCTGGTTTTCTTTTTGTAATCTGTGATTGACTGTAGACCCTGCCACATACTTCTCGTGTTTGAGCCATTGAATTGCGACTCTACTTTGTCTCTATACTTACGCTTTGCTTTTTCGATTGCCTTGCAGAGGGAATAGCTGCACTATTTGTATTGGGTCATGTTTCCGGTCATCTAGCCATGATTAAAAGCGATGATTCGCGCTTTCAGTTTCGTGTAAATGCTGCCATCAATCCACGGTTTCTGGTTAGGGAAGGTGTTAATGGTCACAGAGGGTACGACATCTCTGATGCACTTGCTAATAAACTCGCTCACCGAGTCAGCGTATACATCAATGTTGTTGTCTGAGGCTATCTGGAACATATCCCAGTCCACGTGATCGAAGCAATCTTGAAGTGTGGAATCCGATTGGTCAGACCAGCGTTGTATTGACCTGAGCACGGGCCTTTCCTGTTTTAGTTTCTGTCTATAGGCTGGGAGCAAAAAAATGTAGTCATGGTCAGATTTGCCGAAGGCAGGGCAGGGGAGGGCTTTGTATGCGTCACGGAAGTTTGAGTAGCAATGATCCAGAAAGCTACCATCTCTTGTCGCGCATTCAATATGCTGATAGAATTTAGGAATTATTGTTTTTAGGTTAGCTTTGTTAAAATCCCCAGCATCCCCAGGGGGCTATAATCGAAGAGAATTCTCTTGGAAGATAATGCGGTCGGCATTTGATTGTAAGGAATCCTAGGTCTGGTGAACAAAAAGACTTGAGTTTCTGTATGTTGTTGTGATTACACCATGAGTCGTTAATCATAAGGCATATACTTCTTACCAGAGAGATGTTTGTTTCTGTCGGGCGTGATGTGTGAAGAAACCCGGTGGCTGAACCGACTCTGACAACATATCCTGAGTGAGCCATGTTTCCGTGAAACAGAGAATGTTACAATCTCTGATGTCTCTCTGGAAGGCAACTCGTGCCCTAATTTCGTCCACCTTGTTATCTAGAGATTGGACATTGGTGAGTAATATGCTCGGAAGCGGTGGATGGTGTGCTCGCCTTCTGACGTTGTTTTGGGTCAGCCTCTGGCATAAGATCGCATGTCCAGGGTGGAGGTCTGAACAAAGGATCCGCTTAGGGAAAGACATATTCCTGGTCGTAATTATGATAAGTTGACATCGCTTTTATATCCAATAGTTCTTCCCGGCTGTATGTAATAACACTTGAGATTTTCTGGGCTAACAATGTAAGAAATAATACATAAAAAAACAAATAACTGCATAGTTTTCTAAGGACCTGAAGCGAGGCGACCATCTCTGTCGGCGCCATCTTACATCCGATTGAGTCCAATGTTCAGAGATGCAGATCTCTCCCTATTTCTATGTTAGGTTGGGTAAACATAATCAAAATTAATATATTATCCAGGCTGAAGAATTTATTCCAGGCCCTGCCCTTTTCAATTCCATCCAACTTCTGAAGTAACATTTATGGCCTGCTCTACAACTTTATTTGGAATGGAAAGACATCAAGAGTCAAATTGACAGTTTTACACCTATCCTATAAAGCTGGAGGTGTTGGACTACCTCAATTGAAGATATATTACTGGGTTGCACAACTGCGTTCCCTTAAACAATGGACAGCAGATTATCCTTGTACATGGAGGAGAATCGAAGCCATAAATGTCATAATACCTTAAGATCTAAAAATATATTCACTACTTCGGATCCAAGGCATTGAAGAAAAAACAGACAATTCAATGATTCTCAATTCCATTAGTATTTGGGAAACAGACCTAAAGGAAGAAATTGAGGAGAACCATTGGTCACAGATATGCAAAAATGTTGACACCTGCTCCTACAACCTCAGACATAAACTACTGCAATTTAAGATAATTAATTGGACTTACTACACTCCTGTCAGAATTTCTGCTAAAAACAATGTATAGCCATCGATTGGAAAGCCTCATATTCACCCTCAATAACAAACTGGAGGACTGAACTATCTAGCTACATACAGTTGGATTTTGTGTATTATAAAATTAAACAAAAACCGGAAGTGTTTGGAAACCATATGATGATCACCTTGGGGAATGTGCTGTAAAGTGGGCGTTTTGTTTTTATTGTGTTGTTTGTGCGTTTCTGTGGAAAGCAATATAAAAAAGAGACACCCACAGAGAAAAGGAAAAGGAGAAGTCACCAAATTGATATAAACCCCCTTTTTTAACTGCAGAAGCAAAAATAAAATCTATTATCATTATTCTTGTACGCCTTCCGCTAATAAACAAAATGCTTTATTAGAGCAGAATGGAGAAGGTCAACCCTGGCAAGGAATCTCACCCAAGATTTATCCATCTGCCTCCATCCTTCATCGTCCTGCTTGTGCCCAGACCTTGCTAATGTTTCTATTCATTTGGCCATTTGTTGTACTTAATGTGGCTTGATGTGCCAGATGCATGGTGGAGATCCTGGCACAATTAAGTGCAGGGAATTGTAACACACAAACAATGAAAGCAATTACCAACACAAAAACACAAAGCCATTCAACGCAAACCCAGTGCTACTGGATAACTCTCTCTCTCTCATATATATATATATATATATATATATTATATCTAAGGTTACATACATACATCTACTGGATATCTCTCTCTCTATGTATCTATATACAGTGGGGAGAACAGGTATTTGATACACTGCCGATTTTGCAGGTTTTCCTACTTACAAAGCATGTAGAGGTCTGTAATTTTTATCATAGTACACTTCAACTGTGAGAGACGGAATCTAAAACAAAAATCCAGAAAAATCACATTGTAGATTTTTAAGTAATTAATTTGCATTTTATTGCATGACATAAGTATTTGATACATCAGAAAAGCAGAACTTAATATTTGGTACAGAAACCTTTGTTTGCAATTACAGACATCATACGTTTCCTGTAGTTCTTGACCAGGTTTGCACACACTGCAGCAGATTTTGGCCCACTCCTCCATACAGACCTTCTCCAGATCCTTCAGGTTTTGGAGCTGGCGCTGGGCAATACGGACTTTCAGCTCCCTCCAAAGATTTTCTATTGGGTTCAGGTCTGGAGACTGGCTAGGCCACTCCAGGACCTTGAGATGCTTCTTACGGAGCCACTCTCTAGTTGCCCTGCGCGTGTGTTTCGGGTCGTTGTCATGCTGGAAGACCCAGCCACGACCCATCTTCAATGCTCTTACTGAGGGAAGGAGGTTGTGGCCAAGATCTCGCGATACATGGCCCATCCATCCTCCCCTCAATACGGTGCAGTCGTCCTGTCCCCTTTGCAGAAAAGCATCCCCAAAGAATGATGTTTCCACCTCCATGCTTCACGGTTGGGATGGTGTTCTTGGGGTTGTACTCATCCTTCTTCTCCTCCAAACACGGCGAGTGGAGTTTTAGACCAAAAAGCTCTATTTTTGTCTCATCAGACCACATGACCTTCTCCCATTCCTCCTCTGGATCATCCACATGGTCATTGGCAAACTTCAGACGGGCCTGGACATGGGCTGGCTTGAGCAGGGGACTTGCGTGCGCTGCAGGATTTTAATCCATGACGGCGTAGTGTGTTACTAATGGTTTTCTGAGACTGTGGTCCCAGCTCTCTTCAGGTCATTGACCAGGTCCTGCCGTGTAGTTCTGGGCTGATCCCTCACCTTCCTCATGATCATTGATGCCCCACAAGTGAGATCTTGCATGGAGCCCCAGACCGAGGGTGATTGACCGTCATCTTGAACTTCTTCCATTTTCTAATAATTGCGCCAACAGTTGTGCCTCTCACCAAGCTGTTTGCCTATTGTCCTGTAGCCCATCCCAGCCTTGTGCAGGTCTACAATTTTACCCCTGATGTCCTTACACAGCTCTCTGGTCTTGGCCATTGTGGAGAGGTTGGAGTCTGTTGATTGAGTGAGTGGACAGGTGTCTTTATACAGGTAACGAGTTCAAACAGGTGCAGTTAATACAGGTAATGAAGTGGAGAATAGAGGCTTCTTAAAGAAAAACTAACAGTCTGTGAGAGCCGGAATTCTTACTGGTTGGTAGGTGACCAAATACTTATGTCAAGCAAAAAAATGCAAATAACTACTAAAAATCATACAATGTGATTTTCTGGAATTTTGTTTAGATTCCGTCTCTCACAGTTGAAGTGTACCTATGATAAAAATTGCAGACCTCTACATGCTTTGTAAGTAGGAAAACCTGCAAAATCGCAGTGTATCAAATACCTGTTTCCTCCCACTGTATATATACAGTATATATAGTATATATATAAAAATGTGCTTTTCTTTCAAAAACAATAACATTTCTTAGTGACCCCAAACTTTTGAACTGCAGTGTATATATATATATTATATATATATATCACATCTAAGTTACATACATACATCTACTGGATATCTCTATCTCTCTCATATATATATAAGAAGAAAAGATTAATGGGCATATATATATAGAGAGAGAGAGAGAAGAGAGAAGAGAGAGAGAGAGAGAGAGAGAGAGGAGAGAGAAGAGAGAGAGAAGAGAGAGAGAGAGAGAGAGAGAGAGAGAGAGAGAGAGAGAGAGAGAGAGAGAGAGAGAGAGAGAGAGAGGAGAGAAGAGAGAGAGAGAGAGAGAGAGAGAGATAATTGTCACGTTCCTGACCTTTTTCTGTTGTTTTATGTGTGTGATGTCAGGCGTGAGTTTTGGGTGGGCATTCTATGTTGTGGTTTCATGTTGGGTTAGGTTGCCTGGTATGGCTCTTAATTAGAGGCAGGTGTTTTGCGTTCCTCTAATTAAGAGTCATATTTGGTAGTTGTTTCACTGTGTCGTTGTGGTGGTTGTACTGTCTCTGTGTTGTTGTCTGCACCAGATAGGTCTATCGGTTTTGCACGTTTTTATTTTGTAAAGTTGTTTGTAGTGTTCACTTGTTCTTATAATTAAACATTGTGAGCACTGGCTACGCTGCATTTTGGTCCTCTCCCTTCACCCAGGAAGAAAAACCTTTACAGAACCACCCACCAAACCAGGACCAAGCAGCGTAGCAACGGGGAGCAGCAGCGGCCCAGTACACAAGGACTACTGACACAGGAGAATGGTCTTGGGAGATCATGGACGGAAAGGACCCTGGGGAAGGTGGAGAGAATCGCCGCTCGTCGGGAGGTGAAGGAGGCAGCCACAGCCAGGAGCGGTGGATTGAGGACAGCACGTAAGAGAGGCTGGAGCCCGAGAGGCTCACCCAAAAATTTATTGGGGGGGGCTAAGGGGAGTGTGGCGAAGCCGGTTGGATACCTGAGCCAACTCCCGGCTTGCCGTGGAGTGAGAGAGCGTCGTACTGTCAGACACCGTGTTATGCGGTAAAGCGCACGGTGTCCCCAGTACGCGTGCTTAGCCCAGTGCGGGCTATTCCACCTTGCCGCACTGGAGGGCTAGGTTGGGCATCGAGCCGAGTCATGAAGCCGGCCCAACGTATCTGGTCTCCAGTACGTCTCCTCGGGCCGGCGTACATGGCACCAGCCTTACAGGTGGTGTCCCGGTTCGCCTGCATAGCCCAGTGCGGGCTATTCCACCTCGCCGCACTGGCAGGCACGGGGACCATTCAACCTGGTAAGGTTGGGAGGCTCGGTGCTCAAGAGCACGTGTCCTCCTTCACGGTCCGGTATATCCGGCGCCACCTTCCCACCCCAGCTCAGTACCACCAGTGCCTACACCACGCACCAGGCGTCCAGTGCATCTCAGAGCCCTGTTCCTCCCCACGCACTCTCCCTATGGTGCTGTCTCCAGCCCAGTGCCTCCAGTTCCGGCACCACGCACACAGCCTTCCTGTGCGCTCCAGACCCTGTACGCACTGTCTCCTTCTCCCGCACTCGCCCTGAGTGCTGTGCCCTCAGCCCGTACCTCCAGTTCCGGTACACGCACCAGCCTAGAGTGCGCCACGAGAGTCCAGTGTGCCAGTTGTTCCCCGCACTACGCTCGAAGGTGCGTGTCCTTAGCCCGGTACCCTCAGTATCCGGTACCACGCACCAGGCCTACAGTGCGTCTCAGCGGCCAGAGTCCCGTCTGCCAGCGGCCTGAACTGCCCGTACGCCAGCGCGGCCTGAACTGCCCGTCTGCCCAGCGGCGCCTGAACTGCCCGTCTGCCCAGCGGCGTACTCGAACTGCCCGTCTGCCCTACAGCCGTCTGAACTGTCGTCTGCATGAGCCGCAAAGCCGCCCGTCTGCCATGGCCGCAAAGCCGCCCTCGCCATGAGCCTACAGAGCCGTCCGCAGACAGGACCGCGAGCTTGAGCACGCTCCAGACCGGATCAGCCGAGCTTCCGCCAACCGGATCAGCCAAGAACCTTCACGCACAGACCGGATCCAGCACAGAGGACCCTCCGCCAGAGCCGGATTCAAGCCCACGCAGATCCCTCAGCCCGCACCTGCCAGAGTCCCTCAGCCCGGACCTGCCAGAGTCCTCAGCACCCGAGACTGCCAGATCCTCAAGCCCGCGACCTGCCAGAGTCCCTCAGCCCGGACCTGCAGAGTCCCTCAAGCCCGGACAGTCGCGAAACCGATCGCCCAGAAGTCCCACCGTCCAAGCCCAGCCCTGCGACCGCACAGCCCCAGACAGACTGCCAGATCCCTACCAGGACACTGCACAAGAGTAATCCTCACAGCCAGCACCTGCCAGAGTTCCTCAGCCAGGACCTCCAGATTCCTCGAGACCAGACGTGCCTCACCATGACCTGCCCCTATCCGGTCTGCCCTTATTCCGGTGCTGCCCCTTACGTATTTCCCGTGCTGCCCCTTTAGTTGTCATAGGTGGTCATTGGGGGCGATGAGTTACCAAGGCGGGACTGTATTGGTGTGTGGACAGCGCTCCGCGAGCCTGAGAGCCACCCCTACCTGGCAGATGCCCACCCAGACCCTCCCCTGGACTTTGTGCTGGTGCGCCGGCGCGTTCGCACCTTGAGGGGGTTCTGTCACGTTCCTGACCTGTTTTCTGTTGTTTGTATGGGTGTGATGGTCAAGGCGTGAGTTGGTGGTGGCATTCTATGTTGTGTGTTTCTATGTTGGTTAGGGTTGCCTGGTATGGCTCTTAATTAGAGCAGGTGTTTTGCTTCCTCTAATTAAGAGTCATATTTAAAGTAGGTTGTTTCACTGTGTTCGTTGTGTGGTTGTTACCTGTCTCTGTGTTTGTGTTCTGCACCAGATAGGTCTGTATCGGTTTTGCACGTTTGTTATTTTGTAAGTTGTTTGTAGTGTTCACTTGTTCTTATAATTAAACATGTTGAGCACTGGCTACGCTGCATTTTGTCCTCTCCTTCACCCCAGGAAGAAAACCTTTACAGATATCCAGTAGATGTATGTATGTAACCTTAGATATGATATATTATATATATATATATATATATACACTGCAGTTCAAAAGTTTGGGTCACTAAGAAATGTATTTGTTTTTGAAAGAAAAGCACATTTTTTATATATACCGTATATACACTACAGTTCAAAAGTTTGGGGTCACTAAGACATTTTTTCCATTAAAATAACATCAAATTGATCAGAAATACAATGTAGACATTGTTAATTTGTAAATGACTATTGTAGAAGGAAACAGCTGATTTTAATGGAATATCTACATAGGCGTACAGAGGCCCATTATCAGCAACCATCACCCTGTGTGCCAATGGCACGTTGTGTTAATCAAAGTTAATCCAAGTTTATCATTTTAAAAGGCTAATTGATCATTAGAAAACATTTTTGCAATTATGTTAGCACAGCTGAAAACTGACGTTCTGAAGCAAAAAAACTGGCCTTCTTTAGTCAGTTGAGTATCTGGAGCATCAGCATTTTTGGGTTCGATTACAGGCTCAAAATGGCAAGAAACAAACACTTTCTTCTGAAACACGTCATTTATTCTTGTTCTGAGAAATGAAGACTACTCCATTCGAGAAATTGCCAAGAAACTGAAAATCTCGTACAACGCTATGTATACTCCCCTTCACAGAACAGCGCAAACTGGCTCTAACCAGAATAGAAAGAGGAGTGGGAGGCCCCGGTGCACAACTGAGCAAGAGGACAAGTACATTAGAGTGTCTAGTTTTAGAAACAGACGCCTCACAAGTCCTCAACTGGCAGCTTCATTAAATAGTACCCGCAAAACACCAGTCTCAACGTCAACAGTGAAGAGGTGACTCCGGGATGCTGGCCTTATCTCAGACTGGCCAATAAGAAGAAAAGATTAAGATGGGCAAAAGAACACAGACAGAGTGTCTGTCTTCACTGTTGATGTTGAGAATGGTCTTTTGCGGGTACATTTAATGAAGCTGTCAAACTGACCACAGACTTTGAACGCTAGTGTATATACAGTTCAACTCAGAAGTTTACATACACTTCGGTTGGAGTCATTAAAACTCGTTTTTCAACCACTCCACAAATTTCTTGTTAACAAACTATAGTTTTGGCAAGTCGTTTAGGACATCTACTTTGTGCATGACACAAGTCATTTTTCCAACAATTGTTTACAGACAGATTATTTCACTTAAATTCACTGTATCACAATTCCAGTGGGTCAGAAGTTTACATGCACTTAGTTGACTGTGTCTTTAACAGCTTGGAAAATTCCAGAAAAGGAGGTCATGGCTTTTGAAGCTTCTGATATGCTTTTTGACATAATTTGAGTCAATTGGAGGTGTACCTGTGGATGTATTTCAAGGCCTACCTTCAAACATAGTGTCTCTTTGCTTGACATCATGGGAAAATCAAAATAAATCAGCCAAGACTTCAGAAAAACAATTCTAGACCTCCACAAAAGTATCTATATACACAGTAAAACGAGTCCTATATCGACATAACCTGAAACGTCGCTCAGCAAGAAGAAGCTACAAAACTGCCATAAAAAAGCCAGAATACGGTTTGCAACTGCACATGGGCTCAAAGATCGTACTGTTTGGAGAAATGTCCTCTGGTCTGATGAAACAAAAATAGAACTGTTTGGCCATAATGACCATCGTCATTAAGGGGGAGGCTTYCAAGCCGAAGAACACCATCCCAACCTTGAAGCACGGGGGTGGCAGCATCATGTTGTGGGGGTGCTTTGCTGCAGGAGGGACTGGTGCACTTCACAAAATAGATGGTATCATGAGGAAAGAAAATTATGTGGATATATTGAAGAAACATCTCCAGACATCAGTCAGGAAGTAAAAGCTTGGTCGCAAACGGGTCTTCCAAATGGACAATGACCCCAAGCATACTTCCAAAGTTGTGGCAAAATGGCTTAAGGACAACAAAGTCCAGGTATTGGAGTGGCCATCACAAAGCCCTGACCTCAATTCCATAGAAAATTGTGGCAAACTGAAAAAGCGTGTGCGAGCAAGGAGGCCTACAAACCTGACTCAGTTACACCAGCTCTGTCAGGAGGAATGGGCCAAAATTCACCCAACTTATTGTGGGAAGCTTGTGGAAGGCTACCAGAAACATTTGACCCAAGGTAAACAATTTAAAGGCAATGCCAAATACTAATTGAGTGTATGTAAACTTCTGACCCACTGGAAATGTGATGAAAGAAATAAAAGCTGAAATAAATCATTCTCTCCACTATTATTCTGACATTTCACATTCTTAAAATACAGTGGTGATCCTAACTGACCTAAGACAGGGAATTTTTACTCGGATTAAATGTCAGGATTTGTGAAAACTGAGTTTAAATGTATTTGGCTAAGGTGTATGTAAACTTCCGACTTCAACTGTATATATATATAAATCATATCTAAGGTTACATACATCCCATCGTAAAGGCCTGCACCTACAAGTCTTGCAGACATACACAGAAAACCAGAAGAGATTGTATCTGTTTGATTCATATAGTAGGCATTGATGCTGACTTTACAGGGTGATGGTAAATATGTTGCTTCTCCAAAAGGTTGCTATACGTATATATTTTCTCTGTGGAGCCTAGATTACAATGATTGAGTAACTTGTATGTCTCTGTTGGTTTAGCACAGTTGTGTTCTGTAGCAGAGGGGAGCTTTAGGAAGGCATTCTGCAGCAGCAGAAAGATGTGAGGGCAAATATCAATGGCACATTATCACACTGAAAACACACTTCTGTTGAAATCTGCTCGATTTGTCCATGAGAAGAAAAACAATAGCATTTACTGATGTTTCCATGAAAAATCGAGCCTGTTATGTAAATGTTTTATGTATATTCAAAAAAATATCACTTCACTTTACAATAAGTTGCTTGCTCCTGGGTAAATACAATGTAAACACATGTATATCCCTTGTCACAACATTGGAATTACAGAATTGGTTGTTAAAGAGTATTACATAGTAAGTACAATATAACCAAAAGGGTTATACCTAATGTTCTCCTGTCTCTGAATTTCTCCTGCTTAGCCTATTGTCTGAAAATATTGCTAAAGACTTAGTAATTTTAAACTGCATTGTTCTTACGTTACACTTGATTCAGTATAGCCTTTGAGCCAGGTAATAACATAGAAATAAACAAATAGAAAATGACCGGTAGTTAATGACAGGGTGTGCATTGTAACAATTGTTGTTGTCAAGTCCTAGCCTATTTATCAACCCTGGTAATACATGTGGATTTAATGGTAGTAGCACCTTGTAGTTTCATGTAACGAGGTCAGATTTTGGTTTGAGTTATTAACATGGTAATTCACATTTGACTTTCAAACATGAAATTACCAGAAATGTGTTACGCCTGGGAACAAGAAAATGTGCAATAACATCAATAATTACACATGTGGAATAGCCTTCAGCAAGTGGATGTGTAATTGCACATTCTTTGTTCCAATTGTGTAATAACTGACAGCGCTACAACCTTATTATCATGTAATTACGCAGTAACACCTATGTAACTACTATGTTGTTGCTAGTTATTCATGTGTAGTTACATAGTAATAGGGGCAACTTAATGTAGCGTTACCAAAATGTCAATATATCTGAATAACAGTTAGGTACTGTCTTCACAAATAAGTGTCTGTTTGAAAGCTAAAAGTCACATCCACAAATGCAAAACCATAATGCTTTGTCTCCTGTCTGTCTCCTAAATGTCTAAACACCATGTCATGTTCCAATTTTCTAAGCTCATATCACTTGTTTGTTTTCTCTGTGTGAATATCCCACTTCAGTAAGACCAGTTACTCCTCTGTCTGATTTCAACTCTATTATGAGTACACGGTAGGGGTCTGAGAGGTGATGTTTGAAATATAGATCTTATCAAACAATAGCCCCGCACACTGTTTATCTTGTGGTATCAGCACAAGGAAAATGTGTAATTGCTGAAAAGTCATTTTCAGAACCAATGTAACTGGACAGCTCCTTTTAAGGAGAAAAAAAGTGAATGGTTTAGATAGCTCTACCTCCAACTAACAAATATTCAACAAAAAAGATATAACATATAGTACAGTAGGCCTAAAGCATACTTTGCCCCTCCCAACATTTTGAAACACTGGTGACCAAATTCTAATTTGGTTGGTTAAAAAGCAGTCGTTACAAAGATCCACAATTTTTTGTTGTCAATTTGCCCTTGAGTTTTTGAAAGGTGGAGATAGTATGGTTTCATTTGAGATAAGGTTAGATATATAATTCTTGCCATTTTGAAAACAGCATTTCTTTCCAGTGACCCCCCGGAAACCCAACTCTCCTAGTGTATTAAGCTATGCTTAAATTATTCACAATTGATCTATATATAGCTATCAGCAAAGAATGGTTGCCACTTAAATGATAACAATTCGTTTTGTATCAGTGTTAATGAACTCTGCCTTGGTACGATAGAAGTGGTTAAGGGCCTCAAGCACCTTGTATTGTGTTGAGTTCAGCCCTGCAGGAGATGAAAGGAAATACTCAATGATGAGGGTAATTGCTTTTTTTGTTAAATCACTTGTCGAGATACGAACGAGAAGAAAACGCACTTAGGTAAGTATCCAAGAGATTGGGAAAGAGAGACTGGAAATAATAAAGCTCTATGCAATCGCATCTCAGATCTAATATCAATCAGACTTGTACTGTTCAAACTCACTAAAAAGTAGCAGTGTTCACAGCTACTTATACCTCTCAGAACTCAGAACTCCATAAGACAGAGCCTAAAACAAGTGTCTCTTTGTAATGTATCTTAGTTCCTGTTAACGGCAGGACGAGTATAGCTAGCTCTGTGTTTCTCAGAATAAACTGGCACGCACATGACAGAGACATTGCCCTTTGGAACACCGACATCCCGATTTCCATCCCTCTGCATAATGTGTCCCGAAAATGATACAAATAATGGGAAAGGTAAAATGGCTATCTGAAAATGCGTCTCTGCCATGCCATGTGCACTCATGAAGACGGTCCGGGGACATCGACGAGGGATGAGCGGAGTGAAATGGCATGTAGTGACATCTCTTTTAGATTACTCTTTAGGTGACAGCCAGGTTCATGTGAGTGGGGGATCATTTGAGCTGGTGGCGTTCATGTTTGTCTGTCCTGGCTCACTGATATAATACATTCCATACTCTTCCATGAATTTACAATGTAACGCATCTTGCTGTGGCATCTGTCCTGAATCAATCACATTGTCTATGTATATTTTAGGGACATTGGTACAAAGTAAACCAGGAAGAATCTGTATGAATTGAACTACATAGTTGATTAAAAGTGTGTTGATAAATATTTGTATGCTACTTTTCCCCAGATTTACATATTGATAATAGCTTGTCATGCATACTTAAATTACAAATAGGGGTTATACAGATGAAGTCGGAAGTTTACATACACTTAGGTTGGAGTTATTGAAACTCGTTTTTCAACCACTCCACAAATTTCTTGTTAACAAACTATAGTTTTGGCAAGTTGGTTAGGACATTACTTTGTGCATGACACAATAAATTTTTCCAACAATTGTTTACAGACAGATTATTTCACTTAGGATTCATGGTATCACAATTCCAGTGGGTCAGAAGTTAACATACACTAAGTTGACTGTGCCTTTAACAGCTTGGAAAATTCCAGAAAAGGAGGTCATGGCTTTAGAAGCTTCTGATATACTAATTGACATAATTTGAGTCAATTGGAGGTGCACCTGTGGATGTATTTCAAGGCCTACCTTCAAACTCAGTGCCTCTTTGCTTGACATCATGGGAAAATCAAAAGAAATCAGCCAAGACCTCAAAAAACAAATTGTAGACCTCCACAAGTCTGGTTCATCCTTGGGAGCAATTTACAAATGTCTGAAGGTACCACGTTCATCTGTACAAACAATAGTACGTAAGTATAAACACCATGGGACCAAGCAGCTGTCATACCGCTCAGGAAGGAGACACGTTCTATCTCCTAGAGATGAACGTACTTTGGTGCGAAAAGTGCAAATCAATCCCAGAACAACAGCAAAGAACGTTGTGAAGATGCTGGAGGAAACAGGTACAAAGGTATCTATATCCACAGTAAAATGAGTCCTATATCGACATAACCTGAAAGGCCGCTCAGCAAGTAAGAAGCCACTGCTCCAAAACCCCCATAAAAAAAACAGAATACGGTTTGCAACTGCACATGGGGACAAAGATTGTACTTTTTGGGGAAATGTCCTCTGGTCTGATGAAACAAAAATAGAACTGTTTGGCAATAATGACCATCGTTATGTTTGGAGGACAAAGGGGTTAGCTTGCAAGCCGAAGAACACCATCCCAACCCTGAAGCACGGGGTGGTAACATCATGTTGTGGGGGTGCTTTGCTGCAGGAGGGACTGGTGCACTTCACAAAATAGATAGGCATAGGCATCATGAGAAAGGATAATTATGTGGATATATTGAAGCAACATCTCAAGACATCAATCAGGAAGTTAAAGCTTGGTCGCAAATGGTTCTTCCAAATGGACAATGACCCCGAGAATAGTTCCAAAGTTGTGGCAAAATGGCTTAAGGACAACAAAGTCAAGGTATTGGAGTGGCCATCACAAAGCCCTGACCTCAAACCTCTAGAAAATGTGTGGGCAGAACTGAAAAAGCGTGTGCGAGCAAGGAGGCCTACAAACCTGACTCAGTTACACCAGCTCTGTCAGGAGGAATGGGCCAAAATTCACCCATCTTATTGTGGGAAGCTTGTGGAAGGCTACCCGAAACGTTTGACCCAAGTTAAACAATTTAAAGGCAATGCTCCCAAATACTAGTTGAGTGTATGTAAACTTCTGACCCACTGGGAATGTGATGAAAGAAATAAAAGCTGAAATAAATCATTCTGTCTACTATAATTCTGACATTTCACATTCTTAAAATCAAGTGGTGATCCTAACTGACCTAAGACAGGGAATTCTTACTAGGATTAAATGTCAGGAATTGTGAAAAACTGAGTTTAAATGTATTTGGCTAAAGTATATGTAAACTTCCGACTTCAACTCTATGTTATGGCTCTCCAGACTGGCTCCTTCGGGGTGAGTTGTTGCCATGGCAATGCTGCATGTCAGTCCATACTAATAGACATGTTTAAGTGCATTAAACATGTTGCAGTTATGGATTATTTCAGTGGATATAAGGAATTGACTTTTTGTGTAGAATGTATCTATTTAGGCAGGCCAAATCAATACAATAATTTATGGAATTACCATTATCTGGGATAAAGTGGAAAATGTAAATTTTTTAGCTGTGTGAAATGCTTACGCTAAGAGAACCCTAGAGACATAGAAGGCCCAAGAGATACTACCCATTCAATATCTGATCCCACCATGACAGATTTCAGGCCTCCCCGGTTCAGAAATGTGGGCTCTATTCAATCTGTATCGCTGAAGTGTTACAGATTGCGCAATAGAAATGTAAATGTAATTTCCGATTGCTGCGTTTACCGTGAATGCAATGTCCTCGAACATTGCCTTTATATTTTCAATCACGCTGTAAAACCAAACTTCTGCGATACGGATTGAATAGAGCCCGTTGTCTATACATGGATGTAAGCGCTGTGTGTGTAAACTATAGGCTCTAGGGAAATCATGATTTTAGTCAGACATTACCAAGGATTATGCTGACAAAAAGACAGGAACCTCAATAAGTAGATAATGATTTCCTGTATGACACACTGAGCAACCGTTAATTCCAGATGCTATTTTTTCCATTGGTGCCGGTAGCAATGGGCATATTTATGGATATACAGTATGTTGTGTGTGGGTTGAGCAGAATGTAAGTCCCTAAAGTGTGGTTAAAACTCACCCATCTCAGTTAAACATTTAGCGTTGTGCGCCGCTGAACGTTCAGCATAGCTGCAGGGGGAGGGAGTGTGGGAGGAGAGGGGAATCCATGTGAGGGAATGATTAAAACGGTAATTGTGCAAGTCTCTTATATTCAACAAAATAGACTCTCATTTTTCATTGGCGAGGGCACAGTGAGTAGTGGACGCTGGGATTGCTTCTGACTCAGGCTGTCTGTTTCCCGCTGCAGCAGGCCCCTCAGAGACACATTAATCAAAGATGACTGCCACGCTCCTGCTATACACATTAGATACAGTGATACAGCAGTGAAACGGCAAGCTCGCAGACATGACGACCCTACTCTAATTATAAGTACCTCTGCACCATGCAGCCTGACTCCCAAGTAAGTATATAGCACAGTTCAATTGTCAAAGTTTAATGTTTGGTTTCATTCAATACAAATCACAAGCAGTGTTTCTCTAGTTACACCAGAGTAAGACAACAGAGTAAGACACCAGAGTAAGACACCAGAGTAAGACACTTCGGGTTCCCCTGACAAGCTGCTAGAACATTAATACATACAATTTTTCAAAGGGAAACTTATGCCAGAATTCAATCAAACCTGCACTTGAGTTAAACAAAACCCCCAAATTTGCCCTGTGGTGACCAAATTCATGCTGCAATTAAGATAAACTGTTTTGTGTTCTCGACATTTACCTCATGTAAACTCTAAATTAACTTCTACTTCCATGGCAAGGTTACCAAAGTGGCAGTGCTATCTTGTTGAATGATAGATATTGTTGTCTTCTCTGTGGTAAACATTATTTTACCCATCCCATTAGTTTAACAATCCTTACAGCTCTTTGCACAAGGACAACTTTGAACTATTTCCACTGAAACATTTAGAAAAACGAATCTAGTTGCAGATGCAAACCGTGGTAACGGAATTACAGTAGAATCTCCCTTATATGACCACATTTTCCCAAAACTCTAACCGACCAGCGGTTTTCCCCTTGCTCCTGCCTTGTCTATTTTCCTGTTTTCTAGGTTTCCTGGTTTTGTCCTTTCTGCCTGCCCTGACCTTGAGCCTGCCTGCCGACCTGTACCTTTGCCCTGTACTCTGGATTAATGGCCTCTGCCTGCCCTGACCCTGACATGCTGACTACACCACCCACATCGCGTGCGCGAGCGTTGCTAAATATATTTAGACATCCCACACTGCTCGCGCTCGCCAATGAGCGTATGCGTTGCCAAGCTCTAAAAAATAAAAGTCAGTTCTATTTGTGATGCTGATTGTGCTGCAAGTTCTGCCTCTCCCATCTCCTCATTGGTTTATAGAAGCTGATACCCACGTGGGTGACTGAAAGACGAACGGAGGTCGTCATAACCTTATGAAAGTTAGTTGCCAATTGCAATATAAAGTCCAAAGAAGAAAAAGCCTGGAAGGAGGAGAGATGACTAGAAATGATTCAGTTGACCGTTTTATGTGTGGATTAATTGTCGGAGTAGAGGACCTTGTGCATTTCAGGTAAAATATCAACTGAACGTTTATATCCCAGGACAAATCAGCTAGCAACAGCAAGCTAGCTAAATAGGACAAATTAGCTAGAAACTGCAACTGCAATGAATGTGTAATGCTTTTCGACCTGTCCACAAATTAATATAATTAGTTCAGAGTTTGTTTTGATATTTTAACCTGTGTGTCGTGATCGCCATTGGTGTGGTGGGGCAAAATCAATTTGCGCACGATGGCGCGCGGCTGGTTTGGGTACAGTGTGAGCCTGCCTGCCGTACAGTACCTTTGCCCCACTACTTTATTATCATGCTGATGTCCGGGAGGGCACTCCCCTGGGCAACGGCGGTGTGGGAGCAACAATCACCATCTGCCTCAGTCTGGAGGTATTCGTGGCTGAGGTGAGAAGTTTTCGAGGCTCCGGTGTCCGGGAGAGAAGCTGCCTGGAAGTTACAACAGCTTCGGCAGGACACGATCAGTGTGGCAGACTATGTGGTGGAGTTCTGCACATGAGCAGCGGAGGGTACCTGGAACCCGGAAGCGTTGTTCGACACATTCCTGCATGGATTATCGGAGGAGGTAAAGTATCCAATTCCTGCTGGTTGAGTCTCCGCAGGTTCTCGTGGTATTGGAATTCGTTCACCCAAGTGGGCCCCAGGTAGGCCACAGAAAAATGGCTTTAAAGTTATTTTCCTAGCCAGCCAAATATGTTGTACATACAATGCATTCGGAAAGTATTCAGACCCCTTGACTTTTTACACATTTTGTTAAGTTACAGCCAGGGTTGGGTAGGGTTGGGTGTGCAAAATTGTAATCAGAAACTTATCTTTTGGATTACACAAACTCAGCAACGTAATCTGATTACATTCCGTTACTTTTAGATGACTTTCCCCTAAAGAGGCACTAGAAGAAGGCAAAAATGTATGTTACCAATTGAACGACATCTATTGCAGGATAAATCAATATGAAAGTTTACATAGCTGGCCATATATGGATGTTAAATTTTACCTTATGAGTTGGTTATGTAGACTTCTTCTAACCCATCGCTTTCTACGACATATAATAATATGATTAAATTATATCTTTACATTAATAACCAAAGTCTAGCAGAATTCCAGTCATTCCAATAAATGTTATACCCCTTGATCTTCAAGAATAGGACTTGGAAATATCGAAGTATAGATTAGACAAATTGTTTTACCTGAGCATGACCCCAAAACTAAGGACTTTTTAGCCAGCCCTACTCTGTTGTTTATGAATTTGTTGTCATGGAGGACTGATTGGGTTCATTGATTTGAGTTGAAAAATAAATGCTGCGATCATGGAATGGCATGCTTGAGCACTACTGAAAAGTGCTATTTACATGTGAGAAATGAATGCCATAATATGGTCCATCACTTTTTGTTGGTGATACTTTGATATCTTGATAATATGCAGCTGTTTAATGGGAAAATCCACAGATGAAACAATAACAAACAAAAACAACGGACACCCCGCCTGTTTTGGTAAAAAGCTAAGGGATGGGCCTGGAGAAATGCAACCACTCTCATATTAATAGACAGCTATGGATGCAAGGACTGACCATCCATGATATAAAAATTGTTTTAACCATGTTATGAGCCTATACAGTGTTTGTTTACATTTACCATGTTTACAAACGTTGGAGTAAAACAAGCTTATATTTTGGGTTCTCATGGAGTGTGACAATTGAACTAAGCTCAAGGGGCATTTATAAATGATATTCTTCAAGAATCAATATATATATATATATATATATATATATATATAAGCCCAAAAACGGATGTAGTAACTACAGATTGCCCCTTTAAGTCTATCAAAAGTGTGCAAGTTTGAGCATGTGTTCATTAGGCCTATGGATTTTTTGTTTTTATCAGCATGAATTAGATTGAGCAATAAAAGTCCCACTTTTATTCCATAGGCTTGGATCTGCACTATGCAGCTGTTACAAGAGCGCATTTTTCACTGGTGTCCACTGGTTTCAAAAACAGTGATTGATAGGCAGCTTAAACTTCTTGAATTCAACCATTATTGGGTTCAAATAAACATGTAGATTTGTTAACAGCCATCCACAACAACCACAAATAGCAAATAGCTAAATGAGAGAGCAGCAGTGTGATACACGTCAATGCGTTATGTAGATATCAATAATAAGTGATATCCGCATCGCAGTAGACTACACCACTGCTGTCCTCCTTACCTCCAAGCGTTTATTCAAATTGGATAATCTTTGGAAACCGACAGCAGTCACACCATTGGAAGACATAGCCTGGACTGCAGCCAACAAAAGCCTATTCCTGCTCTTTTCCTGCGATCCATCAAACACATTTGGTGTGTCATCATAGTGGTCTCTGACTTGTCATCAGACTCGCTCGGGTAGAACAAACCTAAACTTGTGCCTTTTTTCAATGCTGATTTGAATTTCATTGAGAAAACAGAAAAATGTCAAAGATTTTTTGGGGCAAACATCCTTTCTGAATTTAAAAGTAATTCTCAAAGTAATCATCTAGTTTTTCAAAAGTATCTGTAATCTGATTACATTATTTTTGCTGGTAGCGTAACGGATTACAGTTACTGTTTTTTGGGGTTAATAACATTTGGTGCACAAGGATGGCTGTAAGTATTTCTACACCGGAGCAGTTCTTGCCTCCCGCAGGCGAACCGACAATCCAATGGGACAGATGAAAGTTGTCGTTTGAGACGTACATACATGCTAGCTACTAGACTGGATGTGGTTAAAGGGCTAGCGCAGGCATGTCAGTTTGGTTATCTTAGAGATGAAATTATCAGAGACCAGTTCATTGAAAGAACCTCAAGCTCACACGTGCAGGAGAGGCTTTTCCTTGAAGAGGATGATCTGACATTAGTAAAAGCTGTAGCCATAGCCTCCCAAGTGGAATCAGCAGCTCACTGTGCAACTAAGATCTCTGACGCACAGACACATTCCAGTGCTGTTCAATCTGTGCAGCAGTCTCAGTGTCCAGACTGTAGCTGTCACTCAGACAGTGACATGAATGCCTCAGTGCAGTTGATGAGAACCCAGGCGCGTCAATGGTGTGCCAACTGTGGTTCCAATAGACACAATTCACATGCCCCTGACTGCCCCGCTCGTGGACAGACATGTAGACGATGTCAGAAACCAAACCATTTTGCAAGGTAGTGTAGGTCAACTCCAGCCCCTCGTGCACCAACACTCACACCCCATGGACACACCCCCTGCTGTCAGTCACTGTTCGCTCAAACCCGGCAGGGTTTTACACTTGTGCTGTATACCTGGGTGACACCTGCATTCCTCTCGTGCTAGACACAGGAACAAAGGTGTCGCTCCTCAACATGGCTATCTATGAGCAGTTCTTGTCCCACCTGCTCCTCCAGCCGCCCAACCTTAGCCTGTACGGATATGGGTGCTCAGTGATTAATGCTGTTGGCTTTATACACTCAGCTGTTTAGTATGGCAACAAGGCCCTCACTCAGTTCCCCTTCCACATCACACAGCCGGGCACTAATATCTTAGGTCTAGACATGTTCACCAGCCTGGGGTTCTCTCAGTTGGAGAAACAATCCTGCATGTCGCCTCCCCATGGCAAGAGCAATGGTCCAGCCTCTTCAATGGCGTAGGTGCCCTGACAGTGTTCACACATAAACCTCTGTTTGACCCTACGGTGACTCCAGTCATTCAACCGCTACGCCGTATTACACTGGCTTTACACTTGGAGGTCACTAAGGATCTATAGAAGCAGCTGGAGGATGGATTCATCAAGCCAGTGGAAGCCTCCCCATGGGTATCTAACTTGGTCATCGCTAAAAAGAACTCTGGAAAGCTGCGGGTATGCTTGGATCTAAGAGGGGCCAACAAGGCCGGTACCCACTGCCGACTATGGAGGAACTGACCACTCACTTCTACGGGTTGACGGTCTTCACAAAGCTGGACCTTCGCAAGGGCTCCCTCCAAGTTCCCCTACACTCAGAGAGTAGGAACCTGACAACCTTCGTCACTCATATCTGGGTGTTCCGCTACACAAGGATGCCTTATGGTCTCAGTTTGGCCCCCAGCTGTTTCCAGAAGATAATGTTCACCATCATTTTGCCTGGAGTCTCTGGAGTGACTATCTACTTGGACGACATCGTCCAACACTGCCGTCCATGGTGAACATCTACAAGCAGCCTTCGCAGCGCTCAGTCAACACAACCTCACACTCAACACTGAGAAGTGCCTGTTCTCAGTGCTAGAGATCAACTTTGTTGGGTTCCGCATGTCAGCCTGAGGACTCTCGCCGCTGCAGTCAAATGTGGAAGGCATCCATCGTGTCCCAGAACCGACATCGGCTACACAACTTGCCTCCTTTCACCTAGCTCAGGGTTGCTCCTTCACTGAGTCCAAAACTGTAACCAGTGCCTGAAACCTGTTTCAGGTTATCAGTCAACCTGCCAGGGCAGTATCCAGATCCATCGGATGTAGTGATCAGTAGCCATATCTAGGAAAAGCCATGTTCCAAAGGCTGGGCCTAATATAGAGATCATACAATACGTTTTGTAGTGATTCCTATGTTCTTGATGTAAAGAATATTTGTTGGTACGTGGGGTGTAATGAGGAGCAAACAGATGTTGCACTTGACACATTTATGAAATTGCTTATCCCAGTTACTCTTACCATGCACCCATTAAAGAAAATGACTGTAAAAACTGTTCAACCCTTGTGGATGACGAGGAATTGAAAAAGTGTATGGTTGAGAGGGATGAGACAAAAGGAATGGCAAACGTACTGCAAATTGAGAAATCATGTGACTAAACTGAATAAAAATGTGAAAAAAATACACTATGAAACAAAGATAAATGACAAAGAATGATAGCAAAAGGCTTTGGAGCACCTTCAATAACATTTTGGGAAAAAGGGCAAACTCAGCTCCATTATTCATTGAATGAGATGGCTCATTCATCACAAAACCGTCTGATATTACCATTAATGATTTTTTAATTCCCAAGATTACAAAACTTAGGCATAACATGCAAGCAACCAACGCTGACACTACACATCCAAGTATATCTGATCCAATTTTGAAAGACAATAATTGTTTTTTAGAATTCTGTACAGTGAGTGTGGAAGAGGTGAAAAAATGATTGTTGTCTATCAACAATGACAAGCCACCGGGGTCTGACAACTTGGATGGAAAATTACTGAGGATTGTAGTGTACGATAATGCCACTCCTATTTGCCATATCTTCAATTTAAGCCTGAAGGGAAGCAAAAGTCATTCCGCTACCTAAGAATAGTAAAGCCCTCTTTCCTGGCTCAAATAGCTGACCAATCAGCCTGTTACCAACCTCTAGTAAAGTGCTCGAGAAGTTGTGTTTGACCAGATACAAATTGACAACAGACTCTCAGCACTCTTATAGGGAAGGACGTTCAACAAGCACAGCACTTACACAAATGACTGATGATTGGCTGAGAGAAATTGATGATAAAAAGATTGTGGGGGCTGTTTTGTTAGACTTCAGTGCGGCCTTTGACATTATCGATCATAGTCTGCTGCTTGAAAAACCTATGTGTTATGGCTTTACATCCCCTGCTATATTGTGGATAAAGATTTACATGTCTAAGATTATAAGAAATCCCGCTACGCCCTCCGACGAACCATCAAACAGGCAAAGCGTCAATACAGGACTAAGATCAAATCATACTACAGGGTGTGGCAGGGCTTGCAAACTATTACAGACTACAAAAGGAAAGCACAGCTGAGTGCTGCCCAGTGACATGAGCCTACCAGACGAGCTAAATAACTTATTTGCTCGCTTTGAGGCAAGTAACACTGAAACATGCATGAGAACATCAGCTGTTCATCAGACGGATTACCAGGACGTGTACTCCGAGCATGCGCTGACCAACTGGCAAGTGTCTTCACTGACATTTTCAACCTCTCCCTGTCTGAGTCTGTAATACCAACATGTTTCAAGCAGACCACCATAGTCCCTGTGCCCAAGAACACTAAGGTAACCTGCCTAAATGACTACTGACTCGTAGCACTAACGTCTGTAGCCATGAAATGCTTTGAAAGGCTGGTCATGGCTCACATTAACACCATTATCCCAGAAACCCTAGACCCACTCCAATTTGCATACCGCCTCAACAGATCCACAGATGATGCAATCTCTATTGCACACCACACTCCCCTTTCCCACCTGGACAAGGGAACACCTGTGTGAGAATGCTATTCATTGACTACAGCTCAGCGTTCAACACCATAGTGCCCTCAAAGCTCATCACTAAGCTAAGGACCCTGGGACTAAACACCTCCCTCTGCATTGAGTGCACTGGATCCTAAACGTCCTGACAGGCTGCCCCCAGGTGGTAAGGGGAGGTAACAACACATCCGCCATGCTATCCTCAACATAGGGGCCCCTCAGGGGTACGTGCTCAGCCCCCTCACTCATGACTGCACGGCCAGGCACAACTCCAACACCATCATTAAGTTTGCTGATGACACAACAGTGGCAGACCTGATCACCGACAACGATGAGACAGCCTATAGGGAGGAAGTCAGAGACCTGACCGCGTGGTGAAAATACAACAACCTCTCCCTCAACGTGATCACGTTAAAGGAGATGATTGTGGACTACAGGAAAAGGAGGACCAAGCACGCCCCCATTCTCATCGATGGGGCTGCAGTGGAGCAGGTTGAGAGCTTCAAGTTCCTTGGCATCCACATCACCAACAAACTAACATGGTCCAAGCACACCAAGACAGTCGTGAAGAGGGCACGACAAAACCTATTCTTCCTCAGGAGACTGAAAAGATTTGGCATGGGTCCTCAGATCCTCAAAAGATTTTACAGCTGTACCATCGAGAGCATCCTGATGGAAAGCAAAACTGCCTGGTATGGCAACTGCTCGGCCTCCGACTGCAAAGCACTACAGAGGGTAGTACGTACGGCCCAGTACATCACCGGGGTCAAGCTTCCTGCCATCCAGGGCCTATATACCAGGCGGTGTCAAAGGAAGGCCCTAAATATTGTCAATGACTCCAGCAACCCTCGTCATTGACTGTTCTCTCTGCTACCGCACGGCAAGTGGTACCGGAGCACGAAGTCTAGGTCCAAGAGGCTTCTAAACAGCAACATACTATTGTTATGTTTGGAGGAAAAAGAGGGAGGCTTGCAAGCCAAAGAACACCATCCCAACCGTGAAGCACGGGGGTGGCAGCATCATGTTCTGGGGGTGCTTTGCTACAGGAGGGACTGGTGCACTTCACAAAATAGATGGCATCATGAGGCAGGATAATTATGTGGATATATTGAAGCAACATCTCAAGACATCAGTCAGGAAGTGAAAGCTTGGTCGCAAATGGTTCTTCCAAATGGACAATGACCCCAAGCATACTTCCAAAGTTGTGGCAAAATGGCTTAAGGACAACAAAGTCCAGGTATTGGAGTGGCCATCACAAAGTCCTGACCTCAATCCTCTAAAAAAAATGTGGGGGCAGAACTGAAAAAGCGTGTGCGAGCAAGGAGGCCTACAAACCTGACTCAGTTACACCAGCTCTGTCAGGAGAAATAGGCCAAAATTCAATGTCAGGAATGTCAGGAATTGTGAAAAACTCTGTTTAAATGTATTTGGCTAAGGTGTATGTAAACATCGGACTTCAACTGTATACGTGTTGATATTATTTGGCAGGGGTCTTTACGTCAACATTATTGTGTTTTGATGTATTTCTGATACCTTTTAAGACTTTTCTGGTTGTGTCACGGCCGTTTAAAGGAGTGGACCAAGGCGCAGCGTGAGAGAAATACATTATTTTTAATAACGAAGAACACTTAACAAACAATACAAAATGAACGTGACCGCTATAATACTGAGTGCAAACATGCAACATCACATAGACAATTACCCACAATAGCCTAATGCCTATGGCTGCCTTAAATATGGCTCCCAATCAGAGACAACAATAAACAGCTGTCTCTGATTGAGAACCAAACTAGGCAACCATAGACTTTCCTAAACATCTATACTGAACACAACCCCATACACTCAACAAAACCCCCTATACAATACAACCACCCAAGACGAGACAAATACACACAAACATCCCCCCCTGTCACACCCTGACCTAACTAAAATAATACAGAAAACAAAGATAACTAAGGCCAGGGCGTGACAGGTTGATGTTTTCTAAGACCCCTTTTCCATTTGTTTATCCAGAAATTAGATCCTTTACTCTTTGTAACAGTACATGCCACAGACAAACAATACAACAGCTAACTGAACTGAAATAGCAAACAGTTGTCCTTTATTGGTAGGGGTCTTTACGTCAGCATTATTGTGTTTTGATGTATTTCTGATACCTTTTAAGACTTTTCTGGTTGATGTTTTCTAAGACCTCTTTTCCATCTGTTTATCCAGAAATCTGTGTAACAGTACATCCCACAGACAAACAATACAACAGCTAACTGAACTGAAATAGCAAACAGTTTTCCTTTATAAAAAAAAAAGTGAATTCCAAGCCTATCCATGAATATTTTAACATTTTGAAGGCAATGCGGAAAATGACATTTCCGAAGAAAATGACTAAGAAACTGACAGGAATTAGAATTGAAGCAAATAAACAAAGCATGGAAAGAAAGACATCCCTCAGGCAGCATCTGGTGGAGTGGTCAACAAAGAAAAACATGCCATGCTTGCCACAGTAATAATAAGTCAATATTGGAGGAGAAATTGCTTCAAACTAATGAATAAACAAACTGTTGTATAAATGGGTATGGGAGAAAGGATTATGAGAAAAAGATGACAAAGAAATGGGATATGGTGGAAAATCATAGAGCTCTATTCAACACCTTCAGCATCTGCTGCATTCCACAGGGCTCAGCATAGTCATAACTTAACTAGGCTAAGTCTTAAAAGCAGGGCATTAATAATTGAAGTGCATGGGGGAGGCAAAATATGTGTTACATAAACCATGGTAGAGAAGGAGCTATATTTTACTCTTCAACTAATTCCTTGGGAGTATATTTACCCCATCTCTTTCCCCTCAAGGTTATAAGTGAGTCTGTTGTGTCCATTTATTATTCATGGCAACAAAGTTCAACCGCCGAAGAGACATCGGGTGGTTCAGCTGGGCATGTGTCCAAGTTTCAAAAGTTGTCGTCTTTAAAAAAAAATACATGATGGACTGGATGAAGATAATTAGGCCACCCATTACCTAGTGATTTGTTGAAAAATGAAGGCAATCTCTGTTATTATGGTAATGTTTAAACCATACGCTGTAACTTGTATCCTCAAATTCTCCCATCCAGTTCTTGGTCAGGAAGAATGGAGCGAGTTGACTGTGGCAGCGATTCATCTTGGCCAATATGCACCTGGCCTGGAAGCCCTGCCGCCTCTTCACATTTCTGGGGCCTTATGCTCTCCTGTAGCATTGGCTCAATCAGAGCTTGAATCATAACCTTCACATAGTAAATGCCTACAGTTTTTAGATCACACAATACGTACACATTTGATGTAGGCGACACTTTACAAATTAAACACTACAATACATACCTTAGTATGTGCCTATTACAGCTGTGAGTGCTATTTAACAATGTGTTAAAACAATGTTACTTTACTTGACCACATAAGGGTCATCTATTTTAAAGTGAAACCCAGCTGGACGAATGTGCATGCACTTAACAGCCATGAAACACAGACACACACACACACACACACACACAAACAACTCAATCTCTCTAAACACTAGCTACGGGGTATGTGGAGTGTAAATCACTGCATGTACTGTAACCTATTTGTCTATGACATAGAGATTGGCGTTAAAACGCAGATGGGAGCCCAGATGAAAGTAAGCAAACTGGAGGCTTACATAAAATATTGATGTCAAAGCACTTGCCTTCTCTTAAAAAATGACAAACTATACGGAATCCAAAATGATGTTTACCTAGCATTTCATTCTGGTTAAGATGTCAATTAGGCAGAGACCAGCGTACACATTTTCCCACAGCAGCATATTAGTGGAGAATAACAGCAATCCTGCATGGTGACTACTGTTGCTACTGAATAATGATAACTTGGACCCACTCACTGTTGTGACTCACTGTAGTTGAATACTCCCCCAATACGTTGACCTCTTCTGACAAGCCACACAGTGGTTGTTTTCACAGTTCTCTCCACCAAGATCTCCACACACACACACACACACACACACACACACACACACACACACACACACACACACACACACACACACACACCACTATTATTCTATGGAGATAAAGTCTCCAGAGTGGTCTCATGGGCCTTGGGGACATAGGGTGGAGTCCGAAAATATTAAAACCCTTGATAAAGATGAGAAAAAATGACTGTATAAAATAAATAATTCAAGTACAGACCTACAGTATATTGTATGCTCCAAAAATCCTTTTATACTTTTAAAAAACGAAAAAAGGTAAGGCTCAAAATTATTGACACCTCTGTTTTCAATACGTTTCAATACTTCACCTTGTAAGGATAATGGCACTGAGCCTTTTTCTAAAATGTTTTATGATTGGAGAACACATTGGGATGGATCTTAGCCCCTTCCTCCATACAGATTCCTTCCAGATCCTTGATATCCTTCGCCTGAGCTTATGAACTGCCCTCTTCAACTCAAAGCACAGGTTTTCAATGGGTTTTCAAAGTCCGGAGACTGAGATGGCCATTGCGATGTTGATTTTGTGGCCAATTTACCATTTCTTTGTGGATCTTGATGTGTGCTTGGGGTTATATTGTCTTGTTGGAAGATCAACTTGCAGCCAAGTTTCAGCCTCCTGGCCAAAGACATAGGCAGAAATTGCTGTGTGGCTGGGCATAAATAAATGTGGCTGGGCCAACATTTTCCAGAAAAAATACCCAGACATATTTAAAACCCTTTAGAACCCATAGCTGCCGTCGACGGCCTTTCTTTAAAATGACCATAGCGTCCGCGAACTGACTTGTTTTTCTAACTATAATATCTGTGTCAATATCACAAAATTAACTTGCTAACAACCTGTTGTTTCTGTGCATAAATATTCAATATTGATTGGCCTGGATCCGGGGGTGCAGCTCAGTCAGAAGATTTAGAATTTGTGGATCTTATTTGGATAGATTAAAAAAATACATACAAAAGTTGCCCTTATTAAGGCCAGTTCACTCTTCCTATGTCCATGTCAGTGGAGGCTCCTCAGAGGAGGAAGGGGAGGACCATTCTCCTCAGTGAATTTCAAAATAATCAAAATAGTGAAACATTAAAAAAGTTACCCTTTTTAGATAAAACTATACTAAATATAATCAGGTCACCAAATAAATGATTCAAACACATTGTTTTGCAATGAAGGTCTACAGCAGCCTCAACAGCACTCTGTAGGGTAACACCATGGTGTAGCCGGAGGACAGCTAGTTTTCGTCCTCCTCTGGGTACATTGACTTCAATACAAAAACCTGGGAGGATCATGGTTCTCATCTCCCCTCCGTCTACTTACACAGTAATTATGACTTCCGGATGAGGTCCTCCAACCTATCAGAGATCTTATAGCATGAACTGACATGTTGTCCACCCAATCAAAGAAAAAGATAATGAATCTAATGCTGAAAGAATAAGCTACAGATAGCTAGCACTGCAGTGCATAAAATGTGGTGAGTACTGGACTAAAAGAGAGAGAAAGACAATAGTTGAACAGTTTTTAACAAATTTATTTATTTAAAAATGAAGGAGAAGCAAGAGAGAGAGTGACAGAGAGAGCTAGCTATATTTCATATTTTTTCTCTTTCACTTACTTAGCTAGCAAATGCAGCTAGCTAGTTTAGCCTACTCAAACACACTGTTCAAACAAAGAGGGATGCTATGTTAGCTAGCTGGCTATGGCTATACAACACTGGAACTCTTCCAAGTCAAGGTAATCTTTTGGTTTTGTTAATTTGTTGCCACCGGGGCCCACCGGTGTAACTGCTAAACTGCCTGCTAACTGTACACTGTACTGCATGATTGTAGAGAGTTTACTAACGCGTTAGTTCTAGTATCTATGTTTACTTGATATTAGCTAATATGTTGACAATGATGAAGCTGTGTGTAGTGTTTAGCGGTATTGATATGAAGGTTTGGCTTGGAAAGGTTTTTTCACCTGGTCACAGAAAGCTGATGTGTTGTGCACTGGAGTCCACAAGTGAAGGGAAAAGGTGACAGGGGGAGGGTGCATAAATGTGAGAAGGAATTATCCAATGATCAAAGGGATCATGCTGTTTGTATGTGGCTGCTATGAAAGTGAACTGTGTTTGCGTGTGATCATATGTGTATTCAGTACGCCGATTCTGTTAAAAAAAAATCTTAAATGGAAGCAAACAGAACGAAACGGGGATAAACATACTTGAATTTGTCCAATAAAAACACTGTTGTTTGCAACTGTTGGACTAATGATCGTCCTCCCTCATCTTAAACGGCACCGACCGCCACTGGTCCACGTACTGTAGTGTTATGTCTGGTTTAGCGCATAACAATGTCCAGAACCACTTTGACATGATCACCATTCCTCTCTACAAATGAATAGTCCATGGCCTCATGGTTAAGTTGATTTAAAACATTACCCAGGCTTTGATTCCTATGGCTTGCACTGTATCCAGTGCAAATGAGTGGGGTTTGCTACCCTGGTGCTTAAAGCATGCCTCGGGAAGATGCTTCCAGTCTCTAATAAATGAGCCTTCCATAGTGGCCTCGGGGAAATCTCTACACATTTTAGAGAAAAAAAATACCACTTCCTTGAGAAACACCACAATTTTCCATTGATCACTGTAGTGGTGAACACTCGCATTTTTCGTTGCATGGGTCCACCTGCAGAACTGCAGACAATTCCGCAGGTGGACTCATGATGACATGCTCACCATGATGAGTTGGGGCTGAGCGAGGATGAGCAAGCTGTGATATGGAAGTCAAAGCAGTAGACATGCTACCCTCCTCATGGCGGATTGGGCTCGGCCGATGGAGGTAGTGGAGCAGTTGTTGTCTCTTCAATCTCCCTCTGTGGCTTTGTTTCTCCATAACTTGTAACTAGGGGGGGGTAGTGGTACCATATGATTGCTATATAACCAATTATTTCCAAGGAATCAAATGTATTTATTTCATTAAAATATATTTTAAATAATTGGGTGGGCCAGTGTTGAATTTAGCAGGGTTTCTGCCCAGCCTGGCCCTGCTGTGGCTTCGCCTCTGCTCCGGGCAGAGGCAACCAGGTGTTTGGCTAAAATGACCTCGAATTGGGTGAAGTTCAAGATGCCGTTGACCTTAACAAGGGCCCCAGGACCAGTGGAAGCAAAATAGCCCCATAAGTTCAAAATCTACCGCCATATCTTACAGTAGAGGCAGATAGTACAGTTCTCAATAATTTATGATAACACGGGGCAAAGGGCATGTCAAGGACAGGCAGAGGTATATAATCAGGTCAGATTCAGGCAGGTACAGGACGGCAGGCAGGCTCGGGGTCAGGTCAGGCAGAATGGTCAGAACCGGGAAGACTAGGAAACAAACACTTGAGAAACAGGAAACCAGGAAAGCACGCTGGTAAGACCTGACAAGACAAGACGAACTGGCAACAGACAAACAGAGAACACAGGTATAAATGCTCAGGGAATAATGGGGAAGATGGGCGACACCTGGAGGGGGGTGGAGACAAGCACAAAGACAGGTGAAACCGATCAGTGTGTGACAGCACAGGGTAAAGAGTTTAACCCCCACACCCCACACAATCGATATCCAACCCCCTACTAATTAAAAATGAGGGTGAACAAAAATATATATTGTATGTCATTTTCCTCTCCCCCATGATCTTGCTGTATGCATAACCAGAGAGCAAAGGCACATCGACAAAGGAGTTGCCTGCTGAGTTGAGTTGTGACCAACTGCCAGGTGATCTCTTCATTTTACTATACCATTGGTTATATTTCTAAAGATTCCCTCAAATAAAAGCATTTACTCAATGCATATTTTATTTCAGCTCATGAAACATTGGACCAACACTTTACATGTTGCGTTTATATTTTTATTCAGTGTACATCTATAATTATCTTGTTACTTATAGCCTGCATGGCCAAATGTATCTTGTGATGTCTGTTTCATCCGCACAGTTATGCACAACATGTTTAAATATCATTTTAGGGGGATAATCATTCTATCCTCAATAGACATGATAGCATTGTAATGATGTTTAATTAACGATGTAAATTGATGTTTGCTCAAGTGTTATATCAATAAAACATAAATCATGTTTTAACCAATTGACTGCTGTTGTTAGATAACCGTCAATGTGGGCTAATTGTCTATGATGTAAAGTAAGAAGTAGTATGTTTCTGCAATGACTTTCAGTGCAAAAAAATAGTATAAGACATGAAAATTAAGTGTGAATGGGAGTTCTCCTAGCCAGTCTCTGTGATGGACTGCCCCTGTATATTGTAATGGCCTCTTGCATCTTAACAATTTAAAATTCTATCTGAAATCCAATCACACAATGCTGAGTTGTCAATCAAAATAATTGTATGTATGGTGATATACTTATTGAGTCATGAAAGAGGAAGACATTCCAAGATAATCCATCCACCTGACAAGTGTGGCATATCATTAAGCTAACTACACAGCGGGATCATTACACATTTTAATACACATCTAATATCTGATCATTTGGTCAAAAATTTGTCCTTTAGGTGGTCCTTTACATGTGAGATACTGTATGTCAGATTTACGTTGAAAAAAAGGTCAAATCTGAAAGTTCTATCTGTGAAAACACCTTTTAACTTGGTGCTATATGATTCTATCTGCGATCCAATCACACAATGCTGAGTTGTCAATCAAAAACAATTGTATGTATGATGATCTACTTACTGAGTCATGAAAGAGGAAGACATGACAAAACACTTCTAAGATCTGGGACTTGAAAAATAGTAATTCTCAAAACTATACATTTTGCAGATAGAACCTTATAGTCCCAAGTCTTGATTATTCTTATCATAGGTTCTGGTCCTCTTTCTCAATTTAAGATATTTCCAACCACTTTTTCAGAAGAATGTAAAAACAAATAAATGCAGGTGGCTTAGAGAAGGTTGTAGGCCCTTAGCAGAGGCATTGCTGTTTTTGACTTGTTCTATATCAATCTGAAAACATCCATGGAAGGGGTATTTCGCTAAAATTACAAACTTACCACATTTTATTGATTAACAGCAAGTAGAGTGTCAGAGACCAGACAAAAATATCAGTTTACTCATCCAGAGCTAAGCTTTAGCAATGTTGCTAGTTATCCATAGGATATAGTGTATTTGTTATTTTAGGGAACTATCGCTTTAACAAATGTGTGATGAACATTAATTCATATATTTGATGATGTGATCAAAATGAAGGAAGGGTATTCTTTTTATTGAATAATTACATGTCTGTTCTTTTCTATTTAAATAATTGTAACATTCTGTGTCAGATGGGACCTTATGGCTGAACCCAGATTGACATTTCAGAGCCGTAAGTTTCTATCCGCAATTGCACCCCCCTGGAACCTTATTAATGGGTTATGAAAGAAGAATTCACTACAAAACAGTTCTGAGATCTGGGATTTGAAAAATGTGATGCTCAGTATCTCAGAACTATGCTTTGCGCAGATAGAACCTTCCCACTGGGCACAGACGTCAATTCAACATCTATTCCACAAAGGTTCAACGTCATTTAATTGAAATTATGTGGAAGCAACGTTGATTCAACCAGTGTGTGCCCAGTGGGTTATAGTCCCAAGGTCTCATGCTCTGGCTCTCATGTTCTCCCTCTCCTCCAGGTGTAGTAAATGTTGATAGTGAGAAACTGGAGATACTCAGTCATTGTGTCATTGGAATGATAAAGTATGACACCAACATCATACACTGAGCAATAAAACTATGACAAAAATGTCAGCACATGAAGGCGTGTGAACACATTGGCGCGTTAGCCACAGAGGGCAGTCAGGGTTGATGTTACAGCATGTGTCTATATTCTATTAGAGACGTTGCATCTCTTTGCTTGACAGACACTGGGTTATTGATGGGTGGGTTTAACAAAGTTTCCCAGAATCCATTTTCTACTGCACAGACTTTGAGAAAACTGGAAACACATTCCCGTCTCTAGGAGACAACCTTTTAATAACAGTAGAAAAGTAGTTCCAGTATTCCCTATGGAGCTGACCTGTCAGAGAGCACTCTCCCTCATCCAGTGTATTTACAGCAGTGAGTTTCAGTGGCAGAAACCTCATGGAGAACAAGTACTCCAGAGAAATAATTTCCTTACATCCTTTTTTTCCTCTGAGAGAGATAAAAGCCCATTGGATGGACTCAGAACAACAACCAAAAAAGGTGCCATTTGATCAACGCTAAATTGTGTTGTTACATGAAAGGCATGGTTCTTTGTTGAAATGTGTCTATAATAACGAAACAGTGAGCAGACAAGTTATATCAGAAATGATTTATTTGAGGGTATTCATGTGAGCTGTCTTGAACTGATTCAGTACTATTCACTATGCCATACAGCTCTCCTTCCATGGCCTCCAACGTCGCTTAAATGCAAGTAAAACTAAATGCATGCTCTTCAACCGATCACTGCCCGCCCGTCCAGAGTACTACTGGACGGCTCCGACTTAGAATATGTGGATAACTACAAATACCTAGGTGTCTGGTTAGACTGTAAACTCTCCTTCCAGACTCACATTAAGCATTAAGACTCACATTATCTCCAATCCAAAATAAAATCTAGAATCGGCTTCCTATTTCGCAACAAAGCATCCTTCACTCATGCTGCCAAACATACCCTCGTAAAACTGACCATCCTACCGATCCTCGACTTCGGCGATGTCATTTATAAAATAGCCTTCAACACTCTACTCAACAAATTGGATGCAGTCTATCACAGTGGCATCCGTTTTGTCACCAAAGCCCCATATACTACACACCACTGCGACCTGTACGCCCTCATTGGCTGGCCATTGCTTCATACTCGTCGCCAAACCCACTGGCTCCAGGTCATCTACAAGTCTCTGCTAGGTAAAGCCCCGCCTTATCTCAGCTCACTGGTCACCGTAGCAGCACCCACCCGTAGCACGCGCTCCAGCAGGTATATCTCACTGGTCACCCCCAAAGCCAATTTCTCCTATGGCCGCCTTTCATTCCAGTTCTCTGCTGCCAATGACTGGAACGAACTGCAAAAATCACTGAAGCTGGAGACTCATATCTCCCTCACTAGCTATAAGCACCAGCTGTCAGAGCAGCTCACAGATCACTGCACCTGTACATAGCCCACCTGTAAACAGCCCATCCAACTACCTCATCCCCATACTGTATTTATTTATTTATCTTGTTCCTTTGCACCCCAGTATCTCTACTTGCAGATTCATCTTCTGCACATCTACCATTCCAGTGTTTAATTGCTATATTGTAATTACTTCGCCACCATGGCCTATTTATTGCCTTAACTCCCTTATCTTACCTCATTTGCACTCACTGTATATAGACTTTTTGTTTTCTTTTTTCTACTGTATTATTGACTGTATGTTTTGTTTATTCCATGTGTAACTCTGTGTTGTTGTACGTGTCGAACTGCTATGCCTTATCTTGGCCAGGTCGCAGTTGCAAATGAGAACTTGTTCTCGACTAGCCTGCCTGGTTAAATAAAGGTGAAATAAAAATCAAATCAAATCAGTTCTTCGTCAATACTCCATCCAGCTAAATGCTGTCACGTTACCTGCTGTACCATGGTTTTGGAGTTGGTTTTCCAGCGAACTTTATTAAATGGCCAAAGTGCACATCAATCAATAGGTACAGTTTACAGTACTTCAAGTGAAGACAGGGCTCTTGGTTGAGAGGGCTCTTCAAAAATCGTAAGTGATATAATGTAATCTGTGTTTTTCAAGAGACTGTTTGTCTGGAGCAATCATGGCACCATTCTACATAAATCATGTTCTAATGCTACCTATTTAAGAGACTGTCAACAAAATGAAACACATTAAATACATGCTTTGCATACATGGGGAATTGTGATTATGATGTCAAAGTGTCATATTCTGATTTATCATCTCTCACAATTTCTTGTTTAATTAAGAAATCTTACATAGATTATTCATGATATTAAATGTCCCCAACAAAAATGTAAAATCTCATTAGTTTAGAAAGAATCACATGACACACATTCAATGTATTTGTAATGAAAAATGATGGTAGACATAAATTACCCAGGGAGGTATGCATGGCTCCAGACATTGTTTTATGTGACATGTGCAACCGTCATGTCTGCGTACAGTACCCTATACCAGAATTTAATATGATTGCAGCATCCGTTAGGTTTTCAACATGGTATTTGGTCACATGAGCCAGACAGTGAAAGAAGCCCAACCTGTATTATCTCTTTGCTTCTGTCTCCGTACAACGTGGAATTGTTTCTCCTTTCCACACCATGTCAACTTCAGGATCACGCACACACACAACACACACACACACACACACACACACACACAACACCACACAACCACACACACACACACCACACACACCACACACACACAAACAACCACACACACACACACACACACACACACACACACACACACACACACACACACACACACACACACACACACACACACCTGGAGGGGCTTAGTGAAACCCTGGGGGCATAGCCAGTAAAATAGCCTGACTGGCTTCATGCTCCAGTAGCTCAGGTCTGTCAGGAGCTGTGCCCTCCCTTCCATCCCCTCCAGCTCTGGACATGCATGGAAGGATGAAGGTGGTGGGCAGACGGGTGGGGGTTTCTCCCCTAAATTAATCTCTCTCCCTGGGGGCGGATTCGGGCCACGGTGAGGCAAACAGACAGAGACCTTTTTCTCAGACCCCTTATCCTTTCGTTTCTCCTCTAGCAAAGGGAAACGCCAATCAACATGACTTCATTCAAATTTGACGCATGTCTGTAAAAGATGGAGTGACATGGCAGGCAGAGCGAGATAAAGGCTTTTTCTCAACAGGCGACAGTGCCTGGGTTAGTAATTGAAGTAAATGTTGCCATAATGATTCACTGAAAATAATTTACAATGAAACAAGGAGGAGGAAGAAGAGCGTTGTCTAATTACTGGGTTAGTGCATGAGAATTAGACATGACATTTTGTTGAGATATGTTCTACTTGTGGTAAAATGAAGGTCCACGAAAATCAAATCAAATCAAAGTTTATTTGTCACGTGTGCCACATTTCAACATTTCAAATACAACATTTCACAGTGAAATGCTTACTTACAGGCTCTAACCAATAGTGCAAAAAAGGTATTAGGTGAACAATAGGTAAGTAAAGAAATAAAACAACAGTAAACAGACAGGCTATATACAGTAGCGAGGCTATAAAAGTAGCGAGGCTACATACAGACACCGGTCAGTCAAGCTGATTGAGGTAGTATGCACATGTAGATATGGTTAAAGTGACTATGCATATATGATGAACAGAGAGTAGCAGTAGCGTAAAATAGGGGTTGGTGGGTGGTGGGTGGCGGGTGGCGGGACACAATGCAGATAGCCCTGTTAGCCAATGTGCGGGAGCGCTGGTTGGTTGGCCCAATTGAGGTAGTATTGAGGTAGTATGTACATATCCTAATTTGAGTAATTATCTAAAAGCTATCATCAACTTCAAGTTTGAGCAAATTCCTTCCAAGCAGCTCAAATTATGCCGAAAATGATACCATTTCATTTATGCGTATTTTGTTACATGCATTTAGCGTTGATAAACAGTACTTTCACTACAACCTTACAGTGTATCTCTAAGGCAGAATGCCTAATTAAATCATGTAGCTAACTGTGCTAAAAGTAGACAGAGGCAATAAAAATGTGTACAAATATTTCCTGAATTTGTTCTCAGTGCCCGAATGTGTTCGGTGACTCTATTGTACGTTAATCCAACAACATATTTACCAAAAACATTACAATTCTTGAGTTCACAGTAATAGTTATATTCAAAGAAAGTCTAGCTGTGTGTGGTGTTCTGTGCAATTTGTACACAAACATGTAAAACTGTCATCCAGGAGAGGAGATGGGAGAGTTGTTTTGGCAATTAATTCCAAAAACATTTTGCATAATAATGATAAACATGATTAGCAATTAAGTTTTCATTCAGGATACTATGGCTGTGTTTACACAGGCAGCTCAATTGACCCTTCGCTAAGCCCAACCCCAGAATGTTGGGAAACCAATCGCAGCGCTCCAATGGATAGCAACTGTCGTCGAGTCCGACACCTCGGACAAGCTCATGTTTAAATTGCATAAATGCTAGTGAGGGCTATGACAAAAACAGTTTAAATGGCTAAATAATTTAACCCTGCACCAGGAGTACTTGCTACTGTGATTCCTGAACTGCAGAGCCTGTTTATGGAGTATTTTTTAAATCCGAAATTATACTTTAGTAACAATGTTTGCAAGCTCAACTGGTTAGCTAGCTCTCAGTCTCATTGACCACCAAATATTGCTAACGCTAGCTAGCTAGCCACTTAATATAACTTGTTTTCTCAAAATGTATGTTAGCTAGCTAAGTTAGCAATGTTATGAATACAACTCCCATCTGCATGTCAACATCAGCAGGGTATGAGTCGAGAGCACAAGTTAGCTCCAAACAAGGTTATACAGCATAGCTTTGATTGCATGTTGACAGTGAATTCGGAGCCATTCAGTGGATATTTACACTACAAACATAATTTTACCAGGTTCCTGTGAAGCAATTGTAATGACAGTCCACCACAACATACCAAAGAGTTTCCTGATAAGCAAGGGGTAGTCTACTGTAATGACCTGACTAGATCATAAAGGAACACTTGTCCAGACAGAGGATTGAGTTTACGAATTGACGGTTTATTAACCCACTTTACACAGGCTACTGTTTGGCCGTAGCCCACGCCAAATAAATGAAAGAACCCACAAGCCAACCGTGACCTTCTCTTGTGAAGGTCAGACGTAAGAGAGAGAACAAAGGCTAAACCTGGTCTTAATTTCCAATGCTCCATCCCCCTGCCTAACCCCCCTCCACGCCACTCCGCCAACCGCCAGGATGCCCGGCATCAGAACATTCCAGGCATTCCCGTGATTGGCAGATAGCAGGTTGATTGGCATGTTGGACCCCGCGAAAACTGGGTACTGGTAAGTACAACACAACCTCCTAGCCTAACACATAACACACAGCTGTCTGTGCGGGGTCGCTACACTATTAATTTCATTCTGAATTACAAAAGCAGTTTGAGATCATTGTGAGGGGATTTCACCAGTTGTTGAACAAGAAATTGGCTTCCCGGGAAAATGTTGTCCGAAGTTGCAACAGTAACCAAGGGGGGGCCGGGCTTAGCAAAGTTCAATTCAGATATCTTTTGACTAATTGGATAAGCTTTGAAAAAGGATCTGATGTGAAAAGATGTGATGTGATTGGTCAAAAGACCAATTAGTGGAAAGAAAATCAGGATTGAGCTGCCTGTGTATATGCAGCCTTAGTGCCCAACTAATGTAATATATCTGTTAGTCTACAGTTGTTTTATTCTTTAGCTGGACTGATTGTTTTCAATGACAATATTGGACATATTAAAGTAGCATAAACCACAGCCAGAATATCTGCTTTGCGTGTGAACAATCCAAAGATGACCACAGATGAAGGCAGCCCTGATTACTACAACCACCAATAGGAAGCAAGATGTTGTGGTCCAAGAATGAATTGAACCGCGTTGGAGTTTGCAGAGCACAGTTCTACCCCCTGACTTAGACATAGTATTCTCCTGGAGAATGACTCTATAAAGTATTAATGAAGTGTGTCAGTCTGGCCAGCACAAAGAGGAGTGTAACCTGGGGGGAATATAAAACAGTGATCTGAGTAATAGAATACATACAAACGTTCTGCATCTCTCCAACATCCCACACCTCCTCCTCTTAACCTAAGAGACAACTATAGGCAGACAAAGATCAGCAGATAGAGCGCACCAAGCCAACCCCCCATAGTTCCAGCCCGCCCAAGGATGGAGGCCTCGGAGAAGAGAAGTCTTTAAAAAGTAATGAGCTAATAATGTTGGGTGAAAGGATGGTGAATGGGTGGCAGCGGGGAGAGTGAGGGTCACTGCTGCAAGGCAGGTATGGCAGACAAGGCTGTCTCTGAATAGCACTGGGAGAAGTCAGGAGATTGGCGTCACTCTTCTCCTCACGACACTGCGAGTTTGGGGGATGAGTGCAGCCGACTGTGCAGGGCTCCGGTAATGTGTTCTTCCCTCTCGTTTCTGTGGCAATACCCACTGAGTATTCTATGAAATTTGCAATGGCCTATAGCCTGGAGTTGGTTTATCTGATTTCACTTATTTCGTTAACTCTTTCATTACTTCCTATCCTCTTGGGAGGGCTCAGTGTTGCATGTGCTGATAGCCCACTTTGTTCTTATTTAAAAATGTCTAACATTCTCTATCATCGGGGCTACTAAAAGCACTAAATTATACGCCATACATAGAGAGTGATCTGATTTCAGGAAACAGACAGCAAAATATTGAGGATGTGAGGAATGAATAGGTTTTAGCTAATTTATGGTTTATTCTAGATACACAGCAAATATGACCATGCCTCTGGGTTATGGTGGCCTGAAGGCTTTTGAACTAAAGCACCCAATCATTTATTCCTGAATTCATAATTTTTCGGAATGTCAATATTATCCAATTAATAATAGGTCACTCAGCAATTAAAATATACATCAGAAATGTTGGCTTACACATAGGCTGCTGATGTGTAGGAAAGGAAGTACTTTCAACATTGACATCTTTTGAAAGCAACATTAAGACACATGTAGTGCGTTGGTTCTAGTGATGCGTGGCTTTACTCATAATCCCCAATCCCCGCGGTTATATCCGCGGGCGGGCGGGTTTAAGGTCATGAAATATTGTGTAGATGAAGGGCAGGTGGGTGGCGGGCGCGTTGAATAAAGATAAAACAATACCTTGTACAATTTACACCGAGTATAGAAAACATTATGAACACCTGCTCTTTCCATGACAAAGACTGACCAGGTGAATCCAGGTGGAAGCTATTATCCCTTATTGATGTCACCTGTTAAATCCACTTAAATCAGTGTAGATGAAGGGGAGGCGAATCCTTAAGAGTCTATTGATCCACCCGTGTGTCAATCTAAGTAGCATAATAGTAACACTATCAAAATCCCTCAGTTTAAGCTAGAGACAATTTTTTGCATGGGCTGCATCTCAATCCACCACATCGTATATGTTGGCCTTCCGCATCTGTGGTGGAAGGTGGCCGAGCTACAGTGGTGTTTGTCAGACCATGAGACATCCCGAAAATGTATCTTCTCACTAAATAGTCTGTAGCAACTGAACGGACACTTTCTATGGAAAGATGAGACTCTCACGAACACAATGGTGCCCTCCGTTTTGGTCTCTGACCCTCACATGCCCCAGGGGACTCGCCTGAAGTCGGTAAAGCTGCTGGGCCAACTTCTATCTGTAGTGTCTGAACCGTTTGGGATACAAACTAATATGACCCCACTGTAGAAAGGGGGGGGGGGTCACGAACACGATGGTGTCATGGGACTCGTCTGAAGGGAACCCATACAAATGAAAGGAAGTAGGGAACTAAGGGGTTAAAGATGTGTCCAACGGCTTAGACTTTTAGAGGTTTAAAGAAGGGTTTTAAAGTATTTTCTCAGAGAAAGAAGCAAAAACTTTACCAATGTCAATTAGATTAAAGTATTCATTCTATCGATTTGACATTCTTCTGGTGAGCAAGTTTTCATGCAAATATTTTCAATCATCTTAGTTAGATTTAAAATTGTGTGACTAAGAGTTCCTCTGCAAAAACATCAACATTAATACCCACTGTGTGGCCTACCAATTTGATCAGGGAATTTTTGTTGAATTCCTTTTTCTGTTCATTTATCTAAACCAATCCCTTTAATTACGGTGCACCTTTAATTGGAACTGGAACGCAGACTATGGAGAATGCATTCAGAATATGGAAAGATAGCCATGAAAACATGCATATTTGTCTCTGTTTCAGAACCCATGGGTAGATTTAAAAACACTCTGATTTTAACCATTATTTATGTTTAGCGGATAATCATGAATTCTACTTCATGGGGAAATCATTTAAATAAGAGTTTATGATTAAAACATTCCAGAGAGCACAAAGGTTACATTTAGTGTGACTCTTTGCCTTGTCACCCCACTTGGCTTTCGTCTCCAAATGTAATCCCTGCAAGTTATAAGACCATACAATTAAAATTCTACATAAAGGCACAGCATTTCATTCTTCACTGTGGGAAAGGGGCAGAAATACCTGTTATGTTGATATGCTTTTCAGTTTCCTGCCATGTGACTGGTTTTACATTAATCTCCAGTGATTATAAGGTAAAATAGATCTGAAACAATTGTAATTTAGCCTATATTTATAATCCCCTTATCCAAACGGATTACTCATATACTTGCTCGTATCAATAGCTCTTATCAATTTATAAATAACAGTGCATGGGGAATGCTGTTATTTCTATTGGAATAAAGAAAGTAGATGCTTTTTCCACTTGGAACCGAAAGGTTTGCTTGGCTTTATTCATGGTAGACACCACCTCTGCCACACCTCCATTTCTTTTATCTCCACCTCAAACAAATACCTTGCTGGCACTTACGTTTCCCCACGTCAGAATACCTGTAGAGAGAAAAGGTCATTGGAATATAGTTCCATTAACACACACGTAACTCAGGTCTGAATTCACCTTTACTGAATTATATACATTAACTGTTTACAATTAATGAATTATAGTAGTATTACCTTTTTTACAGAGAATTATCTTCTTTAGTGCAAGAGGACTGTTGGGGGTACCTTTTCCAAACTCCAGAGCAGAGAGCAGAGGTTGACCTCTCTAGGACATAGTACAATGGGGACAATCACCGACCCCAGAGCAGGGCACCATGGACCTGGTTTGGGTTCAGATGGGATGATTAGGACAGAGCCTATGCAGGTCTTAACTGTCGCCGCTGTGACACTTTGTTTGACGATTGTGAATTACAGCACAAAACATGGATAAGATATCCCATCTCCCCTTACCCCTCTTCTCCTCTCCCTCTTGGAGCACATAGCTCTGTGTGGTTGAAACATCAAGGAGGCCTCCTCAGACAGCGCGTAGACTTTAATAAAGCATTAATGTCATCTTACATTCACCACCTGTTTGATAAATGAAAGGAGATGGGATCTGAAACAGATGAAAGGGCTCAGGTCATTTAAATATCTGCTGTCAAATGTGTCATCTGTCCAGCTACCATAGTCTGCCAGGGGTTTTTGAACAGAGGGGAGAGTTTGGGGAGAAGCAATACGAATAATGTGTTTCATGCCTTTTCCTTTATTTTTTTAATTCTCAGTTGCTTGAAAGTAAGTGTTTGATGTAAGTCTAAAACTCAACATTGTATTTTCAATTATTGTGTTTAAACTTATGGGTCCAAAGTACAGTATGTTGCGTAGTAAACATGCCGGAACCAACGGCTTGGCTAAGGAGCTTTTAATTCTCCAAATAGATACAAGTAAACCTGCCCATTTAATGGGCAGAAGGTGTTGATAACGTTATGTTAATGAATCCCATAGTGGAACATTAGAGTGCTTGGATATATCCTAAAAATGCTTTAGTTACTCCATAATTGCTGCCATTATGTAATAACCTGTTTTATTATGTAGCTAAATCTTAAATGTAAGTGTTGTGTACAGTAATCCCTTGTGTACAGTATGCCAACTAAACACCTAACATCAACAAAAATAACGGTAGCACTTTATAATGGGTCGCTGTAATAAAGCATTTATAAAGGATTAGTAAATAGTTTATTCATCATTTATTAATCATTACTTCATTTATAAGATGTTTATTATAGGTCCTTATAAACCATCTTATAATCATTAGTTAAGTCTTTTTGCGTTGACCTCGTCTAAAGTGTGGGCCATCTATACTTTATAAATACTTTATAAATGTTTTGAGTGAGCAATGTAATTTCTCAAAAAGATGGACATACAATTGGTAGACATTCCAGCAGTACTTGATGCTCCTCCAAGTCTCAAAATAGCCTAGAAAATATCAACGGCAAAAGAATAAGCACACAACACAGGATGTTAAAGGAAATATGTTGGACATTTTATTCACAAAAACTGTTATGAAACAACATTTGCAAGGACTTCAGGAAGAGTTGTAACGTGAATGTTTTGCAATTTTGAGACCTTAAGGCGCATTAGGTACTGCTGGAATGTCTACCAATGGCATTCCCATCTTTTGTAAGAAATTACACTGGTCACTCACAACATTTATAAAGTATAAATAGCCCAAACTTTAGATGAGGTCACGCAAAAAGACTTAACTAATGATTAGTAAATGATTTATAAGGACCTATATTGAACATATTATGAATGGAGTAACGATTAATACATGATGAATAAACGATTTACTAATCCTTTATAAATGCTTTATAAATGAGATATTATAAAGTGCTACTGTTATTTTTGTTCTTCAATGTCATAGGTGATTGGTTGGTATTCTGGATGAAGGGATGTCAACACTTACATATAAGATTTGGCTGCATAAGAAAACACGTTTATTAAGTAATGGCACCAATTATGGAGTAACTAGGGCAGCTACAGGACATTTCCAATCACTAATGTGTTACTATGGGAGTCATTAACACAACATTTTCAACACTTTCTGACCATTAAATGAGCAGGTTTACTTGTATTTATTTAGAGACTGAAAAGCCCCTAAGCCGTTGTTTCCAGCATGTTTACTACGCAACATACTTTGGACCCATAGGTTCAAATACAATCATTGAAAATACAATGTTGAGGTTTAGACATGCATCAAACATTTACATTCAAGCAACTGAGAATTTAAAAAAAAAATAAAGGAAAAGGAATGAAACACATGATTCATATAGCTTCTTCCCAAACTCTCCCCTCTGTTCAAAAAGCACTGGCAGACTATGGTCAAAAAACAATCTCTCAGCATATGTGAGTTACACAAAGCATCATGCATCACACTGAAGTGCTCACCTCATTTGTAGAGGTAAAGGTATAAATCAAAGCAGACTACATATGACGCATGGGACATATAAATCATACAGTAACCACATATATACTAGAAAAGCCATTGGTCAAAATGCTAGCAAAATTACTGGAGCAACATATCAACCAAAACAAAACAAATCAACCAAAACAAATCAACCAAAACAAAACCAAAGCAAAGTTTCAATGTAATGTTTACATTCTAAATTACTTTTTCAATTCATTCAAAAGGGGAGTCCCTTTACTATCTCATCTTAGATTTTTAAATATATAAAATGTATATCAAAATAATAAAGGTCTCACTTTCCTGTTGTGGTTACCGTTAATCCGGCCTTCTACCATCTTTACCATCTCTACTTTTCTGCCACATGAAGCGTTTAGGATTTCTATTAGAATTCCAATGTGACTTCCAAGTCAAATGGAGACATTTGCCATAACTTATTATGAGACATGTTACTGTCACGCTCGTCGAAAGGAGTGGACCAAAATGCAGCGTGGTATGTTTCCATCCCTTTATTTAGGAAGAGAAAACTAAAAGAACAAAAACAAATAAAGCGAACAAACAAAACGTGAAGCTAACAATAATGCTCACAGGCAACTATACATAATCAAGATCCCACAAAGCACAATGGGGAAATGGCTACCTAAATATGATCCCCAATCAAAGACAATGATAAACAGCTGCCTCTGATTGGGAACCATACCAGGCCAACATAGATATATAATTCCCCTAGATAACCCACCCTTAATCACACCCCTACCTAACCAACATAGAGAATAAACAGCTCTCTATGGTCAGGGCGTGACAGTTACGCACATTTTTGCTCTGGAACTTTTTTAGGCTTACCATAACAAATACTTAAATACTTATTGACTCAAGACATTTCAGTTTTAAATTTTTCATTATTTTGTAAAATTTCTTAATTAAAGCATAATTCCACTTAGAAATGTTGGTCTACTGTGTGTAGGCCAGTGACACAAAATCATTGGTTCCACATTTTCACTGGCCTACACCATTTTAAATTCAGGCTGTAACGTAACTAAATGTGGAAAAAGTGCTCTGTCTCTGCTGGTGCTTCTGGCTGTTTGTGATACTTTATAAGCCATGTTGTTGGTAGGGACAGCATCCACTCTGAAAAGCAATGTTTTGCTGGAACCCTCCTTCCATTGTTATAGCCATGGAAATGATCAAGGATGAAATGTGTCCCACAAATTGACGAGTAGATTACCAATTCTCCCACTTCTCACAAATATATACCACTTTCATTTGCGTGGCCATAGAGGCATTTTCACAGTTGCATAGCAAGTGTTGCTACATCCTGCTACCACACAAAGATTGGCCATCTTGATGAATAAAAATGCAATGCACGCTAATTCCATACTACTAACCCACGAGTATATGAAGGTTGAGCATGGGATTTTTGTTCCTCAATGTGTGACGTTGACCGCGGGCCGTTTTGGGATTGCTTCCGAAGTTAAAGCTGATTTGGAGAAAACCTCAAACCCAATATTTAGAACAAAATTACAGTATTATAACATTTGATTTAACAGTTTTGAATGTGGTAGTGTTTTCTTGGGGTGCTTTAAATTACTATTAAATGCTTTTCTGGGATTGAGAAATAGCTGCTACATGCTCTTTAACCAGAAATAATTCCTTAAATGTAAATTTTGTTTTCACTTTTTGACCGACAGCTAACATACCGCAAAACATACCGTAATTAATATACCAGCACACTCCAACATCTACAGACAGCACCACACTGCATAATTAAAATGGCAACACATTCCATAATATCTGTTGCCTGAAGTTGCATGGACTCACTCTGTGTGCAGTAATAGTGTTTAAAAAATTTTTTTTAATGACTACTTTTGATAGTCATTGCTGTATCCCCCACATACAATTAATTATCTGTAAGGTCCCTCAGTCGAGCAGTGAATTTCAAACACAGATTCAACCACAAAGACCAAGGAGGTTTTCCAATGCCTCGCAAAGAAGGGCACCTATTGGTAGATGGGTGAAAGTAAAAAAGCAAACATTGAATATTCCTTTGAGCATGGTGAAGTTATTAATTACACTTTGGATGGTTTATCAACACACCCAGTCACTACAAAGATACAGACAACCTTCCTAACTCAGTTGCAGGAGAGGAAGGAAACCACTCAGGGATTTCACCATGAGGCCAATGGTGACTTTAAAACAGTTACAGTTTAATTGCTGTGATAGGAGAAAACTGAGGATGGATCAACAACATTGTAGTTACTCCACAATACTAACCTAAATCACGGAGTGAAAAGAATTACGCCTGTAAAGAATACACATATTACAAAAAAAGCATCCTGTTTGCAATTCGGCACTACATTTAAACTGCTAAACATTTGGCAAATAAATTAACTATATGTCCTGAATACAAAGTCTTATGTTTGAGGGAAATCCAAGACAACACATCACTGAGTATCACTCTTCATACTGTCAAGCATGGTGGTGGCTGCATCACGTTATGTTTATGCTTCTCATCGGCAAGGACTAAGGAGTTTTTTGGATATAAAAAGAAATGGAATATAGCGAAGCACCGGCAAAATCCTAGAGGAAAACCTGGTTTAGTCTACTTTCCAACAGACACCGGGAGACAAATTCACCTTTCAGCAGGACAACAACCTTAAAGATAAGTCCGAATATACAGTACATTGGAGTTGCTTACCAAGACGACATCGAATGTTTCTGAGTGGCCTAGTTACAGTTTTGACTTAAATCGGCTTGAATATTTCTGTATAGCAATGATCAACAACCAAATTGACAGAGCTTGAGGAATTATTTAAAGATCAATGTGCAGATACTTTACAATCCAGGTTTGCAAAGCTTTTATGGACTTATCAAGAAAGACTAACAACTGTAATCGCTGCCAAAGGTGATTCTAACATGTATGGCCTCAGGGGGTTGAATACTTACATAATCAAGATATACAGTACCAGTCAAAAGTTTGGACACACCTACTCATTCCAGGGTTTTTCTTTATTTTTACTATTTTCTACATTGGTAGAATTAATAGTGAAGACATCAAAACTATGGAAATAACACATATGGAACCATGTAGTAACCAAAAAAAGTGTTTGCCAATGGACAAATCAAAATATATTTATTCTTCAAAGTTGCCATTCTTTGCTTGATGACAGCTTTGCACACCCTTGGCATTCTCTCAACCAGGGAGGTAGTCACCTGGAATGCGTTTCACCCCAATCACCTGTGTTGTGACAAGGTAGGGGTGGTATACAGAAGATAGCCCTATTTGGTAAAAGACCAAGTCCATATTATGGTAAGAACAGCTCAAATAAGCAAAGAGAAAATGACAGTCCATCATTAGCTTAAGACATGAATGTCAGTCAATATTGAAAATGTCAAGAACTTTGAAAGTTTCTTCAAGTGCAGTAGCAAAAACCATTAAGACGCTATGATGAAACTGGCTCTCATGAGGACCACCACAGGAAAGGAAGACCCAGTTCCCTCTGCTGCAGAGGATAAGTTCATTAGTGTTACCAGCCCTCAGAAATTGCAGGCCCAAATAAATGCTTCACAGAATTAAAGTAACAGACACATCTCAACATCAACTGTTCAGAGGAGACTGCATTGAATCAGGCCTTCCATTGGTCAAATGCTGCAAAGAAACCACTACTAAAGGACACCAATAATAAGAAGAGACTTGCTTGGGCCAAGAAACACAAGCAATGGACATTAGACCAGTGGAAATCTATAATTTGGTCTGATGAGTCGAATTTGAGATTTTTGGTTCCAACCACCTTGTCTTTGTGAGACGCAAAGTAGGTGAACGGATGATCTCCGCATGTGTGGTTCCCACCGTGAAGCAAGGAGGAGGAGGTGTGATGGTGTGGGGGTGCTTTGCTGGTGACATTGTCTGCGATTGATTTATAATTCAAGGCACACTTAACCAGCATGGCTACCACAGTATTCTTCAGCGATACGCCATCCTATCTGGTTTGCGCTTAGTGGGACTATCAGTTGTTTTTCAACAGGACAATGACCCAAAACATACCTCCAGGCTGTGTAAGGGCTATTTGACCAAGAAGGAGAGTGATGGAGTACTGCATCAGATGACCTGGCCGCCACAATCACCCGACCTCAACCCAATTGAGATGGTTTGGGATGAGTTGGACCAAATTTGTTTAACACCTTTTTGGATATTACATGATACCGGATGTGTTATTTCATAGTTTTGATGTCTGCACTATTATTCTACAATGCATAAAATAGTTTTAAAAAATAAGAAAAACCCTTGAATGAATAGGTGTCCAAACTTTTGACTGGTAGTGTATGTTTTATTTTCATACATTTTGTACAACTGTTACAATTTTTCTTCCACTTTGGCATTACGGAGTATTTTGTTTTGATAGTTAGCAAAAAAATAACAATTCAATTAATTTTAATCCCACCTTGTAACACAACAACATGTGTAAAAAGTCAACCGGTGTGAATACTTTCAGAAGGCACTAGAAATGAAAGAGCTAGCTTACTTACCTCTATGCTAACACTAGCTAGCTATAGCGCTACCTCATTTAGCTCATGACTTCAATCTAAATAGCACAGATTAATGCTAAAGTAATATGTCTGCCAGCTATTGGTAGCTAACTGCTGGATCTATCATACTATAGATAGCACAAGCCTTTGGGAAAATAGTAGTTTTGGTTTGCGATTTAGGTCAGTGTTTCTGTATAGAGCCCTGTGGCTTGTTCCAAAACTGTGTGAGTCTATGTGTGTAGATGACGGGCTAAACCGGAATGCGATCAAATATATTTGATCATGGATCTGATGGTATTTCGGGGGAAAGGAGACAGTTTATCTTTAGAGGGGTGGATTGTATAATGATAAAGTTTATTTATGGAGCTTACCACATGAGATGTGTTTTGGGAGCCCTGGCTGTCTACACTTGGGCTCTCTGTGTGTGTGTGGATGGCTCGTTGGATGGTGTGTGGCGCTGGGGGAGTTTTCTATTGAGCCTACCTGTGAGTTAAATTGAAATGTGATACTTTGGTCATGGATTTGATCGCAGATCTAGGGTCATTTTGAAGAAGTCCCGGAGACAGGCTTTATTTGGAGGGGTGGATTGTGGATTTTGTCAATGGGAAAGTTTTTATCTTAGGATCAATGTTGTCACAGTTGCTTCTTGTTGAAGAGGTATCCGCTAACGTTAGCTTGCTATAGCTTGCTATCCTCTTCCTCCATTTCTGAATGAATTTGTTGCTGTTTCTTTCTAGCTGTGCAAAAAAAGTGAGCTAGATTTTGTTTGTGTAGTGCCATATATTGATAACATAGATACATTTGTCACTGGTATGTGCTAGTAAATATCCTAAAGCTAGCCAGCTAGACAGTGATAGCCGCAAGCTAAAACCGGGGAGACAGGTAGGAGAGAATTCACTTTCTGTTTCATCTGCTGCTGGCTTGCTAATGTTAACTCAAATAAGTTTTTCCACATGTAATAGATTAAATTAGATTTATATTCTATAAAGTGTGTAATTGTGTCAAAATGTTGGGAATATTGTAGAAAAATCCTCACAGACGTTTTCCATATTAAAACATGAAGTACAACTTGGTTCGCATCAGCTTACCATGTACAACAGACTACAGTAGGCTCAACGTATGAGTTATCAAAATTACGATCTTGCATTCGGGTATGTTTGGCAGTAGTTAAGGTGGTTAAGGTTAGGCTTAAGGTTTGGGATAGGGTTAAATCAGAAAAACTACAAGCACTGGGTTTGAACCTGCAATGCTTGGAGCCGTAGGTTGAGGTTTTAGTCCATCCTCAACCCCATCTCTATGACCTTAGCTCACCGCAAGCCTAGTAAATGGTAACAGGCATTCACGTTGCCCCTAATGGACGGTTGGAAATAGCCATGAAACGCCACACCAAGCCATAACTTCACCATTCTACTATAAATATGGCTGGACAGCGCATAATCCACTGGAGTTTGGGCTGTAGAATTCATATCATCAAAAAATATTGTTGAGAGACTTTTAAAATGTATCAAAAAGAAATGTCTGAAAGAACAGCTGTATTACGGAACCACTTGCAGAAAGAGAATCGAGACGTGTATCCATTTTGCCACTGCTGTAGTAGTGATAGGATTATAAAGTGGTGATTTCCAAGAATACCATGGATAAGTTATAATGCCTTTTCAAATCAAATTTTATTGGTCATATACACATATTTAGCAGATGTTATTGCAGGTGTAGCGAAATGCTTGTGCAGCGAAATGCCTTTGAACTGTGTATATGTAATCTTCAGATGTGACACAACACCTTAGTGCCCCCTTGTAGACTTCATTCAGGCCACTTTGGTTTAGATATTGTCGATGCACAGAGCTGACATGTTGCCAATATAACTGTCTTACACTATCAGACTCACTCTCTCAGTCCCCCTTGAGACCCAGGCCAGAGTTAACATCAGTGAAGCCATTGTGGAATAGCATGATGATACCCTGTAACGTATCTTTATGATACCTACCTGGTCGTTTCAAACATACCATTTGCCTGTTCTCTATAAACTACCCATTTGAGCTATTAGGCAGAACATTGGTGTAAGACTGTGGTTAAATAAAGGACACTAGCTGTTGATGAAAGAAACCATTCCACATTTACAAAGACCAAACTTGTAATTACATTTCACTATCATATTAATGTGAAACAGCAGAGCAGTTGTGCATTCCAAGCAAATAGTGTACATTTCTCTCTCTGCCACCACCTCATCAATTATGTGCTACAACATTAAGTGCAAGGTAATGACCCACAATATTATGTGCTTTTCCCATTTTATTCATGGGGGCTCAAGACCTTGTTGAACATGGTGTTAATTCTGCATTACGAATCGTTGTCATACAGGAAGGCATGCAATTGCTCATTTACCAGCAGAGCAACTATCCTGAGGAGAGTTAGACAAGCCTGGGTTGGTGGACACCTTTAAAACATTGCTTCTATCATGTGGACAGTTCACCTTCACTCTTCAAGTAAGGCAGGGATCAGTATATAATTACAACTCGTTCTCTTCCTCTTATCTGATGGACAGAGGTACATGAAGACTGTCAGATGTTAGCATAGTATAGTAGCATTGTTTTGTGGTTAATCCTTTACTGTAAAAATAGTTACAGTATAAATGTCACACCTAGTGCAAATACTCAATGAACTTAGCCCAAGTGTACATTTCCCAATATATTAACAATGATGTCAATGCTGCAAATGTTTGTCGGTAATGTTTTGTTCTAGTGTGAATTGCCACAGTAGAAATACTGTAATTTAATATGCTTGGCTAAGTCTGATGATGTGTTCATCACCACCAGTGAGTCAACTCCTGCCCTGTCTTTATTTAATCACCTATGTGGTAATCATAACCATTTATGAACACAACTACTGACAAACAGTACCTTTTAAAAAAGTAAATGGAGGGAAAACTGGGAGCCTGGAAATGTCATATTTTGTTAATGCTCCCCACAAGCTCTTGTTTTCGTCTCGGGCCGGCAAACCGTGCCAATATATCCTCCAAACACCGCCTTCGAGGGCATTATCACTTTTATACAACGGGTTACCAACATATTCAAATAATGATTGGCATATTTTCATTAAAAACATAATTTTTTATGAATTTATTCATACTATTTCATCCTTCCTCAAAATATAGTCCCGACACAAATCTGTCGTTCAGTCTTTTTGTTCTGTATCTATGGACGCGACCCAGTCATTCGTTCTAAATGTTCCATTGCCATACTGGCTGGCAACATTCTTATCCCTTGCTTGCTAGCTAGCCAACTACAGCTAACTTACAGTCACATCAAAAAGTGCAGCCAGAATAACAGCAAAGTAGCGACATTTGCATTTGTTAAAGCTGTTTTCTAGTGAAATTTATTTGGATACATCCATAACAATGAGCTAATGAGGCGCGATTTCGCCTGGCATAGAAAATGTGCTCACTCGTCAGGACACTGTTGTTCAGAGGTGCTAGCCAACAACACAGCTACAGAAACACAATCACTTCAAAGTGAAGCAAGAAAGACTACAAATTAGCTGCGTTTCGATTTACCTTTTTTCAATTGACATTTTTTTGTATACATCAATAAAGATGATGCCAGCTGATTCATGCTTTCGACTGGCTGAGAAATGCTGCTGGCCTTTCTGTCTCATCCCGACATGTTCATTACTATGGGACAGCAGGAGATCAAATTTGAATATTGAAACAATGTTGCAAATGTCGGAGAGACAGAAAGCAAGGTTTATACAAATCTCTGCTGTTGAAAACTAAATGATAGTCCAAAAGAAACATGAGATAATGTCTAGATGCTTTTTATAGTGGAAATCAAGTGTGCCTGGCTGGTTGATGAGACAGTGGATTGTGCAGTCAGATGGAACGGAGTAAAAAGCCATTTTAGCGTCATAGATTTAGCTGGTGGTAACTTGTGGAATAGACACCGGCTGGAATGGGGTTTTAACCAATCAGTATTCAGGATTAGACCCACCCGTTGTATAAACAACAAACACCCACACAAATGAGCTGCCCAGAAAAGTGGCAGAATGTTTCACTGTTACTCCATAATCAAACAGAGGGAGAAAGACAAAAATGCAATTATGGTCCCGCAGAAGCTGCTCATCCTGAAAAGGTAATTTGAATAAAGGAACTTTGTACACACATGGGTGAGTAAGATGCAAATGAATGGCTGGGGGTGGCCATTTGACTTGCCTAGTTAAATAAAGGTTAACCAAGGCCTGCATGCATATTCCTAATTTCCCAAAATGCTTGGCAGGCACAGGGATCACCTCAGAACTGGTCTCTGGACCCCCTCGTCTCTGGCCCTGCGGCCCTGCTGTCCGACAAATAGACGCGACCTGTCACGTAAAACAAATGCCACCTCTACAGAGCAGAGATGGGGTGTAGAGGTCAAGGAACGCCTGGAAAACCATTCTGTCTTAGAGAAGTGAAAACTCAGGTTTCAAGTCATGCTTGAGGGCTTCCTGATCCCAGCACAATTGGAAGACATGTAATGTTTGTTTGGATGTTATTGCTACACAAGCCAATGTGGAAACCTACACACTGATTATAGTTATACATTGTTAGGCTGATTTGGTGCTTATAGCTAGCACACATGTTACTGTAATAGTCACACGTGTTACTGTAATAGTCACACATGTTACTGTAATAGTCACACATGTTACTGTAATAGTCACACAAGCCTGAAAAGAGAACATGATTAACGTGATTTGTACAGTAAAAAGAGGAAAGGAAAAGTAACTGGGGCACTCCGTCGGTTGGCTTGAACTCTTTGTCGCAAATGACTGCTGCTGAATGATGTATCGTACAAACAAGCAGCAGCTGCCTCCTGTCTTTTTAGTCAGGCGTTTTTTTTACATCTTAATCCATCTTTATAGTACAGATACTATGATATTGATAAGTGACATACATTGTGCTGCTTGTGTGTAGGATGATGCTGATTTCACAGAGACAAATCATGTTTACATGAAGAAGGCCTCTTTGCATAAAGATTTTAACAGTAGTTGTTAAATGCAGTATCCTAAATATGCAGTATTACAGAACATATGTCAAATGTGTAGGTCATTTTCAACATTAAAGCATAATCCCACATTAAAGAATAATCCCTTTCTTTGATATAAAAAAAATACCTCCCTGGAGCGGAATGTCTTATTGTTCAAACTTTGAATTTATTACCTTTAACTTTAATTTACAGAAGCAATATATCCATAGGCTGTTACACAATACAGACATGCTGACATTTCAAATACATAGAATGGAAATGAATGTGTTGTACCACCTCTATTATTGGAAATGCGCTGACCTATGGTAAGCCGTCATTATGTGCAGGTGTACCGTTTCAGCAATGGAACAAAACAAGGCTGTTATGAAATGCCTGTGAGCTTTCTAAAGGTCCCACTTTATTCCCTGTGTCACGGCCGTCGAATGAAGAGGACCAAGGTGCAGCGTGGTGAACGTACATATTCCTTTATTTGTATGACGCCAACAAAAACAATAAACAATCCAAAAACAACCGTGAAGCTAAAGGGCTATGTGCCACAAACAAAGTTAACTTCCCACAAAGACAGGTGGGAAAAAGGGGTACCTAAGTATGGTTCTTAATCAGAGACAATGATAGACAGCTGTCCCTGATTGAGAACCCTACCCGGCCAAAACATAGAAATACAAAATAATAGAACTAAAGAACATAGAATACCCACCCCAAATCACACCCTGACCAACCCAAATAGAGACATAAAAAGGATCTCTAAGGTCAGGGCGTGACACCCTGCTACAATCTACAACATGAGACCTGCGCCAAAAGCATAGTGAAAACACATCTGGTTCAATTGTAGGGGGTTTTCTCACATCTAATTTTGTTTTGTTTGCGAAGATTTGAACGTTTTTACTTCACCCTAATTCTCCTCTAGTGGTTGCAAATGGACAGTTGTTTGAAGAAATTGGGTTCCAAGCTAGATCTTGCATAGTCTTGCTATGGAAGAGGACTTCAGGTTTGGTATCAACCAAATTAGATTTTACTGCAGTAATCTGAAGAAAACAATAAACACTATACTCACCACTATTGTGATATTGGTTATCTGCAAGGTCATTGCGGAAAGTCTTCTCTTTAACTGAAAGACTAGTAGTAGCCACAGATCACTTTCCAATGCTTTTTTTCTGTGGCTGAGAGTTTGATTGAATGACATTGACTCATTCCCTATGGGATGAAATCCTGTTGCTACGGCAACGGAAATCAATCAAAGATAAGTATTTCTCATGGCTGCCTCTGCTTTTGTTTACAGCTTGACAACCTACACACGAGAATCATAAAGAGCAGACCTATATCTTCATTAGCGTTGCATTTCCCACACGATGTAGCCAACAGAACACCTAGCTGTAAAAAATAATATAGGTGGATCTTAATTGAGATCTGTATGTATACATATTTATAGGCCACCCACTACTTAGTTTAAGGTTGATTATATAACAAATCTTTAGATTTCTGTATGACTTTGAACAGCTTCACTGTAGAATGTATCGGATTCGAATTAGAGGACATGACTAAAAAACACCTGTTGAAACCAAAATAAAACTTAAACAAGTAGCCTAAACTAATTTGTATGTAAATGCTCTTCCTTTGACATCCTTTTACAAATTGACACAGAGGTAAAAAAGAATGATACTTTCCTGGAAAAATGTATCCCCCTGTGTGGAACTACACCATCCCCATGCCATTGTTACAGGCACATTAACCTTCTCGTCTTCTCACAATGTGTAATTTAGTCTGAGGATGGTCTGACTGTCTGACAACCCATCTTATTAAGTGTACTATTGCACTTGTTTATTCACTCATGGCAGCCAGTGTGATAGACTAATAGCTACATTTCACGTGAAGGCTTTGGGGGTCTCATACACGCAGCGCAATATTGCCCGCTGTCAAAAAGGTAATATGGCTTGTGCCAACATTCAATGTGTTTCAAGTCGAAGACAGACAAAAAGTGGATAGAAAATGAATGGACAGCACTTACCAACCATATCAGGGCTTCACTCACAGTTGCAGCAAATACGTTTTGCTTTTAGAAGAATCAAATGCTGTTTACTGATCAAATTCCCAGACAGGTTAGCAAAATACACTCTCCTACCAATCATATAACACATTTTCCCTCTCCAAACGGTAAATAAAACACAAATAACTGCCACAGGCTTTCTTATCATTTGTTTAATTATAATTAAGTAAAAAAGCATTATGAATACATACATTTTGCCACCGATAACCCTCAGGCATCGAATATCTTCAACTGTTGAAATGGGTTTGAGTTTTTAAAGCAATTTCCTACTATTTGACTTTCAAATTGTACCTCATTTTGTGCCGTGAAGAAAAAACACCCTGTTTTCTATTGTTGGTTTAGTTTGATTGGTTCTCTTCATACTTGAGCAGTCTCTCAGAGTCGGCAAACAGAGAGTATGCTTAAGTTGGCTGACAAATAAAGACCCTAATATAATTCTTTTTTTCCAGTCCCTTCAGGTCTCTCTAATAAAACAGAAAATGTACACTCAAAATGATATGCCCTGAGTGAGAAGGTAAGAGTATTCCACACCGTGTTTGCGCTATCTCTCCTTTGGCAGTTTTTGCCATTTTTGTGCTGGCTTACTTGTGTGGTTCAAGAAGCCGTTGGCATTCAATGATTACAATATTAGTTGACTTTTGCCATAAACTGTCCTGCAATTCAAGGCCACAGTACTCACTTAGCACCAGATTGTTTCACAAATAGAGTACATTTTGGGTAGTGTAACTTGGTCAAGAAAAAATATTAATTTCCCAACATTATTTAACAATGTAATAATCTCAAGGGGCTAAATAAAAAGAATGAATATACTAAGTGCCAATCAATTGCCATTAAAGTAACAGGGTTGAGGTTTTCATCTTAAATCAGCCGTGAAACCCATTGTGACAGGGGGAATTGAATGTAAGCTTCACCAAAAAATTATAATAATCTTAAAACATTTGTAGCCTATCTATCTATGGGTAACAGGGTTGGCATGTTATGCTAGACGTGCTCATTTCTCCACCACAAAATACCCAAACATTTCCAAAGAGAGTAGAACCAGCTCACCTGCTTTCACACTATGATTTGACAATTATAAGTTCAATATTATACAGTATGTCCTTCCATTACAATGGTTGGATTTTCAAATCCAAACAATCAGAGGTCTCAAACCCAGAGGTCAGAGGTCTCAAACATTTTAGCTTACACCATCAACGTGAAGAACATTATAAGATGGAAGGATATAATGAGGAAGTTTTGGATGACTGAAAGAGTGTGTCCTTCTTTATCAAGTGTTTTTGTCATGACATTGGACCTCAAGTTATCAAGGTTATTGAAGGATTTTTATGCTGGAAAAATATTGTACACTTCAATACAAATGTCTTCCTATTTTTTTCTCATCTCCACTTTACAGACCAATATCTTTATCTCTAAATGTCTCTCTCTCGTCTGTCTCTGTCAGATACACACAATTCTCCTTTTCACTCAGCGTGCTTGTTACATGTGCGTCAAGATTATGACATCATTCATCGGACGCCAAAGAGGCAAATGACAAAGGAAAACCTGACAATCCATGAACACACCTGATTTAAAGCATGACAGATTATCATTTTTTCCCAGACTCCTCTCAACTCTATGTTTATACGCAGAGCAAATGTTGACTGATCTACTCATTGGTATGAGAGATTACATACATCTATAAATATTTTCAACCTAAATCTATGCGCTTAACACTGAGATTACCCAGACAGTTATCTCCAGACTTAATAACAAAGACACATTGTAACTTGATATCCTGTTTGTATCATGAGCTGCCAGCTACACATGTTATGATTTTGCAGTTCAGTTTGTACAACATGTTTACTTGCATATGGTATTTACTTATGGTGGGCCAAGGGAAATTACATTTCACAGTCAAGGGCTATATGCATGTGGAAGTATTATATAATGCACCTTCAAGAAAAAGAAGAAAACATTTGATGAATGTTATGAACAATTGCAGTCAGCTCAGGAAGTAATTGGAAATTCAGATGAGTAATTTACTGGCATTAAAATGTATTTAACGTGAGCCAATGCATGGAATAATCACCATCGTGGAATCATCACCATCATAGTAAATTCACCTCCTGTGATGAATATACTATGAAATAAGCGGCACATTTTTCAATGCATTCAAGTTTTCAACCATAAGAGGCTAAATTGTCTGTTACACAAACACGCACGCACACGCTCACACACGCACACACTGACATTCTGCACAGCTAATGCATTTGTCATTCTGCTTCCATGTTTCTGACTGCTAGCCTTTGATGTGATTTCAGCCGCAACTGTATATCTTGGATTTGGCTTAGTTACTCAAAAGAGAGAGGAAATGGAAGTTACATATCCAAGCAGAGGAAGTGAATCAAAGATTGTAAGAGTCCATTTCTGTAGCAATAGAGATATCACCATGAGACCTGAAAATATTTGAGGCAGCATTTCTGAGTGATATCTGTCCACAGGTGAGATGCACTCTGCTCTTGGATTGATTCAGGTGGTCAGTCGGTGTGATTAGTTCTGGTTGCCAAGTGGAATCCACATGCTGCCAGATGATTAGTTAAGCTTGTCCATAGATGCCTTGTCTGATTGGTTATCCCTGTTAGTATGTGATTGGAGCCAATCGCCCACCTACCCTGCATTGGTTCACCTTAGTGTGTCTGTCTGTAAAAAGCCATAAATAGAGAGAACAGATGCATTCAAGCTTAGGACAACTTAATTGGGTTTGGGTTGACTTTCTCAAATGGTCATGACTTCATCAACCACCTACAAGTGAACTGTGTTACTGTATGTACTGCAATGTATTTAGTATATCTTATGCATGTATTTCACTCTGTGTTGTTAGTAGTGTATTTCTGCAGAAGGTTTTGATGGATAGAAGGCATAACAGTAGAGAATAGAAATTAGCCCCCCGGTGTGGATCATCTGCCTCTGAATTCAGTTACTGGAGCTGAAGCACACTGACCACGTCCACCACCTCCTACAAGCCCTCCTGTGTAGCCTGGTTGGCTACTGCATGCTATGAGGCTTTACACAGATATCATTATGACACTGAGGTAATTATGTTTCTTGTGATCTGGACTTGGCTCTTGACTGTTTTTTTGCCATTGCCCCTGCAGTGTGACGGGGGGACCACGCGTCTTTTAGTTTGTCCAGACATGCTGTCTACATTCACACACACCGGCAAGAGAGATTATAGCCCCAATTTGCTGGATAGATGCTTCAGGCAGAAGCTTTTTTGGGGGGATGAACTTCTGCATCTTGTAGTAATTGCCTGACATTTCTCCTTTATTCCCTTTTGTGTTTTGATCGTTATTTCCTTGTGTCTGTTTAGGTCCTTCAGTTTACAGACGTTGGAGAATAGATGTGTGCTCCACGGAGACAGCAAAGAGGCATAAGGAAGCATCATTGCCTGCACTCTGTTATCTCAAATCTATTCTTCACAGCACCCCCAGGGCCATGTGCTGGTCATTTCCATGTAAAGGGACCCATGAGAATCAACACGTGAAGTTCATAGGAGCATGTCAAATTGGGCTTCAATTAAAAGCTAAGAGTTTTTGAGAAATTAAGACATATATAGATTTTTCAACCATTTTCTGTAAAACATTTTTTGAATAAGCCAATACTTTGATTTCTTGTCAAACAGATGGAAAAGGGGTCTCAGAAAACATGTACTATAAAAAGTCTTAAAAGTATTAGAAATACATCAAAACACAATCATGTTGAGGTAAAGACCCCTGCTAACTAATATTACAAATCTGTCGTCTGTAAGTTTAAGAAACATTGCCTTGTGCCTTGAAATTCCATAACCAAAATCCCACATATCTTTAAGATATTTTCCAATTTCTATCCCTCATGATGAAGGAGGATAATGGACGTTCACAGGAGTAACAAAAAAAGATAGACTTACAAATGATTTATAGTGTTTTTACTGACATACATTTTATTATGAGAATCTGTAACAGAATTTCCAAAAAATTCTGTAACAGAATTTCTGAAATGAAATTGGCTACAATGGGAAATCATAGTAGTCACAAACCACATTTGCGTCACCTGTTACTGTCCTCCCTTCCACTGGCATACTGTTATGTTCAGCTCATACCTGTCTTTTTTCTCTTTCTGTCATCTGGTGTTCAAAACAAGTCTGAAACCCCTCCCTTTCTCTCTCCAAGTTTGGACAGCACAGTACAGTGCAGTACAGTAGAGAACAGTACAGTACAGTAAAGAAGAGTATAGTTCAGTACAGTATAGTCCTGTACTGTACAGTAGAGTAGAATAGGTAGAGTTCAGTACAGTTCACAGTAGAGCACACTAGCGTTACGTACACTGTAATGTACTGTACTGGATTATACTCTACTGTACTATGTTGAACTATACTCTACTTGACTATACTCTACTGTTCTGTGCTGTACTGTACTGTACTCTACATTGCTCTACAATGCTGTACTGTGATGTCCAAACTTGTGAAACATACTGTAGACGTCTATGATTGATTGGTTCAGATTTGGTCCGGTTCAGACCAAACAAAATTTGGTCTTATTTGGGGGCGGAACTAATTAAAATAATAGCCAGTGTGTTAATTGAAATGTATTCCAGGTGACTACCTCATGAAGCTGGTTGAGAAAATGCCAAGAGTGTGCAAAGCTGTCATCAAGGCAGCTTTGTCACATGGTGGCTACTTTGAAAAATCTCAAATTTGTTTAACACTTTTTTGGTTACTACATGATTCCATATGTGTTATTTCATAGTTTTGATGTCTTCACTACTATTCTACAACGTAGAAAATAGTAAAAAATAAAGAAAAACCCTTGAACGAGTAGGTGTGTCCAAACTTTTGACTGGTTCTGTATAACCACTGACTAGTAAAGGAACTCATGGTTGAATACCCATTGAGAAGAAGTGAGGAGAGGTGTACTCAAGAAAAGAGTGATACAATGTGTGGCCCTGACCTTTGCCATTTCAAAAATGTCTACATCAAAGTATAGAGAAGTGAGGCAGCCCAGATAGAAATAACAGCAATGAGGAAAGCCAATAAGATCATACAAACTTTACATTCCCAGTTCATGGCTTTCAAATCATTCTATCCATGTTCCATACAGTACGATCAGTTAATAAATCTCCATGCACAGCAATAAGGTAGCATGTGTGTAACTTCAGCATACTGCCAATCTACAGTGACTGTGCTGAACATGCCAATCGGGAACACACACTCCCACTATGTACCCAAGAACCTTTGTAAGTTAGCGCATCGATAATACCATGATAGAAATTAAATACATATTTCTGGGGGGAAAAAAACGAAATGAAAAATGAGATGGGGGCTGGATTGATGTGGGAGGAGGGGGGTGACACAGTGCATGGCCTTGGAGAGAACAAATAAACCAATTGAAAAAAGGATAGAGGATATGTTCCACTGGAGAATGATGACAACATGCTAACATGGCCTGAGATGTAACAGCTTGGAATATGCAGGTGATGATGAGAACATAAGAGAGACTTGCAGTTTGTAAATGTGCAGTATCCATGATTACAGCAGGAAGAAGACATGGATACAAAGAGGAGGAAAATGGAACCCCAAGGTGGAAAACAGAAGCTACATGGAATCCCCCAACATTTCAGTATAGAACATTCACAGACACTCAGATCATGTAGATAGGATCCATAGATAGGAACTAGACATACAACCCTCATATTACATCTAGCGTTGGGCATCTATCCCACCACACTGTTACAGTCGCCCACAGTTTTAGCAACATATGCCATTACATTGTATTTGGTTTCTTGAGAGCAGGGGGACATAATACTGATATGAAGCCAACAGTTGAGACAAGGACAGGAAGCAGGTGGCCCCAACACAAACATATGCTCCAAACAAACCCATTCACTGAACAGAATGGCAAAAACACAGCAAGCAGGACCATAAGCATTTAACATTATCGGAAATTACAGCCAACAGGTGCACTTGTCGAGCAATATGCTCTCTCATTTTGATATATTAGTGTAATTCATGCCCAGGCTTGTAGCATACATCTGCCTTACATCTCTGCTTAACATTCTGTCCAGTACATTCTCCAGACTGATGACTGATAGAGAAAAGCAAGTAATCGAACTGCTGAGCTTTTAAAAGGTTTTTCACCAATCAATGTGAAGGGTTGTTGAGATGTGGGAGAGCACCTTGTTGAGGAAAAATGTAACTTTCCTTGGCTGATGTTACTGATATGGAGGTACAGTATTTTCTCACCGATCGATTCCAATGAGGAAGAAACATGATGAAAACATCATTGCTAAGCTTCTCTTTAAATAAATGAATTTCCAAAAGAAATCCATAAAGCCATTGAGTTTGTCGTACTTCCCCTCTCTCTGGTCAAAGACACTCCGTGATCTAGACGGAGTATACAAATCATTAGGAGCACCTTCCTAATATTGAGCTGCACACCCTTTTGCCCTCAGAACAGTCTCAATTCGTCGGGCACGGACTCTACAAGGTGTCGAAAGCGTTCCACAGGGATGCTGGCCCATGTTGACTCTAATGCTTCCCACTGTTGGCTGGATGTCCTTTGGGTGGTGGACCATTCTTGATACACACGGGAAACTGTTGAGCATGAAAGCGCCCGCAGCGTTGCAGTTCTTGACACACTCAAACCAGTGCGTGCGCCTGGCACCTACTACCATAGCCTGTTCAAAGCCACTTAAATATTTTGTCTTTCCCATTCACCCCGCTGAATGGCACACATACACAATCCATGTCTCAATTGGCTCTCGGCTTAAAAATCCTTCTTTAATCTTTCCCCTCCCCTTCAGCTACACTGATTGAAGTGATTGACGATCATTAACTGGATGTGTCATTTGAAGTTGTGCTATTTCACTGTCAACTAATCTGTTATGCACCCAAACGAACACTTGTTAAGTTAGCTGCATTACACTTGCCAATTACTATTGCAATAACACACTTGTCCGTTTCAAGGTCACATGAATGCAATTGTGCTGAAAGAACAGAACTGAAGAAGAGAACTTCAATGTCACCTTACTATGTTGGACACCTTATTAGTTTCATATGTATAGCTACATACTGTCAAAATCATATGTAGCCATAATAAGACAGTTTTAATGAAATAAAGGAGCCGGATATTGAAAATATGCCCTAGGTCTGAACCCTGCAGCACTTCGAATGTGACCTGGATTCAAGATTAGATTCGACCCTGCGTGTTTTGAATAATGAGACAAACATTTGGGTCATCGTCCCCTAAATGACCCCTTTTATCCTCTTATCGCACAAAAATGCCACACAGACTTGCCAGGTCATGTGACATCGGCAGGGTCATCAGCCTGATTGTTTGTGGTGATAAATCATTCATTTTGTAGAATCCTGCTTTAATTGGAATAGGTCATTGGTTATAAGTAGGGCCAGGCGTGTTTTTTACTGACTGCGTGATCTGACCATGAAAACCTCCTGGCTCTAGTTTTTGCCTTCACTGGCAATGGAAATCAGTTGCTGTGGGTGGTGATAATATTTTCAGTCCCTACTCCTCTAGCCTTATTTGAATACTTGCTCCCCGCATAGATGAAACCTCAGACACCCCCTTGTGCTGTCCATCCTTGACTATGGTGTTTAATATATATGTTTTACTTTGTTGTTGTCAATTACAATTTTGGTCCTTCTACTGCTCCTTACTTATTTCCATCATTCCTTCACTATCTCTGATCAGAACTACACCAACACCAATGCTCCATGATAACAAGGCCTGGAGGATTTGGTTTTCTTGGGCAGCAAAGGATTGCCTATCTGTACACAGCGTCTCAATGATACACTCCCAGCAGGCATTTATTTAAAGCAGGGCTGTCTGTAGCATGTCAGAGTCTAGCAGAGACAAAACAAACCCAAGGCAAGGATGGATTCTATGTCTGTTTATTAACTAAAAAAATAGCAAAATCTTGTCATTCTTGTAGTTTTGTATAACCTTGAAAATATCACATGCCCCAAAGGCTAAAAGCAGTCACAGAGCAGGAACTCATTTCCAGGAATTCATGGCCAGTCAGCCCTAGTTCAAACATTGCTCTATCGCCACACCCCACAAAAAAAATATTTAACTATCTCTTTAGAAGAGTGGGGATAGAGTGCCGTCTGAAAGCATTAAGTGCGTCTCGTCTGACTTTGACGATAGTTCGGCACCCTATACCGCTCTTTCGGCACAGTGCGGGTGAAGCACGCCTATGATTCAAGCAGCGTGCCAAAGCAGTTCTTCCACTGGGGAGAAATGGTAATGCATATTAATATATTTTAATTGCATGCAAATGAAGGTTGTTTTGCTACCATGCCCACAACTGAAAGACATCCCGGATTCGCAGGTGAAGGACTTCTGTGAAAGGTCGCTGTTATGCCTGAATTTGACCCAAAACCAATGAGGAAGTCTGCTGCAGTGTTGAGAGCAGTTGTGTGAAACCAATCGGTACGTAAAGCAAAGCTTTTAACCATGCCAGCTCACTCTTATTTTCTATTCAGTTCGACTCGCCATAATTAAAGATAGCTGTTGTTTTCAAATGAAAAGACACCTGCAAGAAAGATCATGATAGTGTGTGAATAAATTGTGGATAATAGGCTTAAAATATATATATTTAGAAGGACTCTGCTACGTGCACTTTCAAACAGATCTCAACTTCACCACCCCCCACACAAACACACTCCCTCGTTCTCAGACATCAAAGTTTGCTCCAGCATCTCTCTACACACCAGTAAACTGGAAGATTCAAATCCATCCTCCCAAAAGACAAGGCAACGGGATTCTTGAACGATTTGGAGCCATTTGCCGTGGAAGTATTGTGGATTATCCAGATTGTGGTCCATTTGTTCAGTAACGGGTGGACTTCAATCAGGCATGGGTCCCTTCAGGTCGGAGTCTAAATGTCACCTAATTGTCTGGCACAGAGCTGATTTGATAACTCTGACTGTGTTGGATGTGGTCCAGCTGGGCTTCTGAGATTTTCATGGAGTTGACTGGTGCCAGGGAGACGATGACATTTTCCTTGGCTTTCTATGCAGACTTTGTGGCGGGATTACCCACGTCTTGCTCAGCCTTGATCAAGAGCTTAAAATGGTACATTGGATGCAGTCTGTTGTATTGGTCACCATGTTTTAAACACCTGGCATGGTCCTCCATCTATCTTTATAAGTAAAGCCATTCCCTTGTCAGTGTTAGGGAATTAACACCTGTGGTGTTACAGTAACTCGTTTTGGGGTGCTGTTTTAAAACTGTAGGGTGTAAAGCCTTAATTGCATATTTATTTCCCAGGGTGCCTTTTGGGAGAAATTTTAGAGGTACCACTACCCAACCATGAATGTGTCTGCTAGTGACAGAGACATGATTGTTGCATTCAATGGCCTTCGGTCCTGTAGTCTTATTTATGACAATACTTAACTTTTTTTTGACAATAGCATGCTTCGACAGCCTAGTTTTACCCTAACACAGTGATCTGAAACTCCTGGTCCACAGGCCACATCAGCATGTCACATTATGCTGGCTTGCAAAATGGTATATAATTCCTATTGGAATCTTTCCGGTATATCCAACAGTTTAATCACCAGCAATCTGCAGTTAGAATGACTGCCAAGATAGGCAAGACTGATAAATGAGACTACCTAAACCCTCTAAACTGGAACAACCATCTCAATAACGGGTGAAACAAGTCCAACCACTTACAGATTGAATTAGTTTTGAAATGTTTTATTTACCTTTGTGTTGTATAAACTCAATTAACCAATGAATGTGAATACAGAAACATAGATATTAAAACAAACCATTCTAATGAAGCTCCTCATTTGTCTTTTTCACTCAGAGAGATAACGGAAATTATCTCAACGGAGTGGAGTAACAACAACACCATGTGGTGTTGATTCCACTGTGATTCAAATAACACTTAATTTATTCACTGCAGGTGGCATCAATTGTAATCCCACTGAATCAAAACTCAGATAGAACGCTCACAACACTTAGATTTTAACACCCGCAAATTTGCTGTGTGCTTGTAGTCCACCCAAAATCATCTCTCATGCCTATAATAATACATACTCACACCCACACATAGAATTTGGTATTCTAATCTGTTTGGATTAATTTGATTCATCCAGTCACATGCACACAAACAATAGGAGGAATCCTCCATTTCCACTGACTATGAATCTTAGTGTTTAATTATGTTTCTGTGTGGGTCGCTCCATTTTAAACAAACGCTCTTGGTGATGGAAAGGAACATAATTGTACTATTATCTGTCCGAGTGAGTTTGCTATCAGCCTTGAGCTTCCTGCTTTCTCCTTGCTCCGTTTAATGGGGCCACACAGCGATTCCATTCCTGCCAAGACAGAGCCTTTGATAAACTGACAGCAGCGAAGCACTTTCTCCAAACACAGTCTGTTTTCATTAAACGGCTAATCTAGAATCAATCAAGCAAAACATAGAATTTCTGCCTGCAATGGGGGGGCCCCACCCCACATGCATGCATTCCCACCACATGCATGCATTCCCACCCCACATGCATTCCCATGTTACCACATAGCCAGTAATGAGCATTTGCAAACTCAAACAAAGACAAGATGATTTCACCTAGAATTACAGATCATGGCAGATATTATGTGTGTGATTGTGAATTAAGCCCTGGGTTAAATGTTACCTATATAATTGGAAAATGTTTTAATCGTTGACTGCTATAATTCATTTTCTGGGTACTTTCTACAGCTGTTTTACCTGGAACACAGATTTAATTGGATGATGGAAACAGAGATTACAAGCAACAAGAACATTTAGAGGATTTCCCGTTATTGCATCAAGGCAGTGACGTGGTTTGCTTACTTTATGATGGTTTTTATATTATTATATTATTCTTATGACAGTAGTAGCAGGACCATTTAACGCTATCAATTGTTCATTACTAATCTGTTCTCTTCAAAATACATTGAGCATTTCAACAACAAGGACTAAGCCTGACACATTTCTCTGGTTCAGTTAGTTCTCTCATAGGTGTTCCTTTGGCTTCAGCCCAGAGCAACATCAGTGTTTCTTTTGAACATAATAACTGACAGATATTGACTAGCTTTCAGGGGCTGCATCTCCTAATGCTGGCATCTTACTCTGACACGTCACCTGAAGCTGAGGCTGCACCATTTCAACTGATGCAAAGTGACTTCTGAGATATGTCTAGAGGACAGGTTAAGACCTGTGACGCAGACATGTTTTTTCTAGTATTGGGGGTCATTAAAAATTCCTCACTCTCTAGGAAAGGCCCTGCTTTGTAATGGTCAATACTGCAGGGTGAATAGTTGATTGGAATCCAGGGTGAAGTGTTGTTTAAGCATATATTTATTCATAAACATTTTAATATTCACTTAGCACATGAAACATTATGAACATTGTGGTCTGTCCATGACATAGACTGACCAGGTGAATCCAGGTGAAAGCTATGATCCCTTATTGGTGCCACTTTTGAAATCCACTTCAATCAGTTTAGATTGAAGACAATTGAGAAATGGGTTTTGTATGTTTGCCATTCAGAGGGTGAATGGGCAAGACAAAAGATTGAAGTGCCTTTGAACGGGTTATTGTAGTCGGTGCCAGGCGCACCGGTTTGTGTCAAGAACTGCAACGCTGCTGTGATTTTCACATTCAACTGTTTCCCATGTGTATCAAAAATGGTCCACCACCCAAAGGACATCGAGTCAACATGGGCCAGCATCCCTGTGGAATGTTTTCGGCACCCAGTCCTTGCCCTGACGAATTGAGGCTGCTCTGAGGGCAGAAGGGGTAGCAACTCAACATTAGAATGGTGTTCTTAATGTTTTGTACATCTAGTGTTTGTGATGTATATTATGACTTTGTGCAGAGGTGACCCTCAGAAATGTTGGATTCTTTAATCCAGCTCAAGGCAGGATGAGTTGGCTCAGAGGTATGAGCATTTCTTAATTTGTACTCTGTTCCATCGACTCCATATATTTTGTTCATTTCATGCTTCATTTTAAAAAAAAGATAATTAAATGGGTCTTCTGTATGATGTTTAATCAGATCTGCGTATTACAGTCTAGTGACTGATACCACATTTGTCATAATGAATGGCAATTTAAACACAAATCATCATTCATCCCGATTCTGAATGCATTTTCTTTTATGTTATTTATTTATTTACTTTCTCCACTTGTGATTACGTTACTTTACACATTTCTGGACTGTTACACAAAGTGTTTGTTGCACAACTGTCCCTGGGCACTTATGCACTTAGCACAGCCCACTTCCAAAGATCCCAATGGCCCTCTCCACAGTCCCCACGAATAAATACCCACAACCCCAAACTCCCTCAGTTCATTTATAGCCTGCTCTTAATGCAGCCATTACATGAAAGAAGACAGAGAAAATACAGAAAACGATAGCACATGATAATATAAAATATGGAGGAAAAAATAAGGTAAGTGCAGCACCAGAAGAAATTATAATCGTATACACCATGTTTCCCTTCATGTCTACCTCTCCCTCCTTCTTTATGATGGTAAGTATTTGGCATACATAGGCATTAGAGGGAAACAAGAGCAGTCCAGTCTCCACCTCAGCACAGGACTCAGACAGTCAATCCCTCCCCGGCAAACAGTTCCCAGCCTTACTCCCCCGCCTCCCACTCCCAGCCTCCAGCCCTGGACCTGAGCCCCAGCAACGTTCACAACCAATGATTTATAGAGCAGCAAGGGGGAGGGGAGGAAGAAAAAAAACACTAAAGAGGACTGTGGCATAAAGCAGCGAACAGGATAGCAGGCAGAATCATATTATGGGGAAAGAATCTCTTCTGTGGCACTGGGAGGACTCGGGATCTGAGACTTGCATATTAACGAAGGGGATGCTGCGTTTACGAGAAGCCGCTGCATCCTATGCACAAACTGTTGCACTTACAGGGAAGAGGGAAGGGGAACAGCAACAGCAGGGGGAAGAGATTGGATATCTTGAGAGAGAAGGAGGAGGGCAGAGAGAAAAGGGAGGAGGGATGAGAGTGATAAGGGTGAGGAGAGAAGGAGATTGGGAACACATGGAGATTTACTGCATATTTCTAAGACAGCCCTGCCGTTATCTCTCAATGCTGCAGTGCACAGTACAGTAACTGCAGTCATGATGACAGAAGTCAACACAACATGCTAGGGACCAATGACAAACCATTCAAATGAAAAAGAAGAGACAGCAATTATAACATTCTATGACCTCTGCTTTCTTCCTTCGACATACAATAAGAAAATCCTTTTAATTTCTTCAATCGAGACGCCTCTCTTCTGTGTCATTACACGACAGAGGGAAATCGAGATGTAGTTTTCCTATTCCACAAGGACCTGCTGACAATCAATCATGCTATTGATATTCATGAGATGGCGGCATCTCCCTGCTGCCAACACAAATAAGAGCAGAGTGAGAAAAAAACAGGAGACACACCAAGGGGTTGAGAAACCATCAGAGCTAACAAGAGGGAGTGGATTAAGCTGGGACACAACGGAATAATTGTGCTCGTCACCACAGATCCGGAGAGCAGAGTAGAGAGTAGGAGAGGAAGTGTTGCTTATTAGCCCACGTGTAAAGTGGATTACCTCCTCCGTGGCTTCACAGGCCTGCAGTCAGAATGAAGAATATTTAAATGAGCCTCTTTAAAAAGTGAGCAGACCGGGGAGGTTGCTCGGGAGTTCTCTTTTCGGGGGAAAGGGCTTGGATGTCATGTTATTTCATACGATTATGAGTGTGTGCCTTTACAGAGAATTTACAATCTGCTCAATCATTTCTCCATTTCCTCCCTATCTCAATCAAAGGTGGACATTTTATATTCATCACTTTGGTATTGAATTCAATTAAAGAAACCTTTTCTACCAGTAGTTTGTAGTAGGCTCAACATCCTGCTGGAGGAAGAATATAAATAGACTGTACAACAGCCAGGCTTTAGGTGGCCACTGAGCACAAACTGGTTAAATCAACGTTGTTTCAACGTAATTTGTCAACGTATTGTGGCGTGGAATCTACGTGGAAAATACATTGGATTTGGAAAAACTCATCAAAGTAAACTGTTGTTCTGTGAAATTTCAACCATGGGATTGTGTAGTCATGGTAACCAATTTTCCTACATAGACAAACCTAAAATATGTTGAATTTGTACCTTTGAAACAACGTCAGGTGTTCAACATAATATCCACTATAAAAAAAAACTATAGGCTGGGCAGCACCTCCTACTGGAAAGTTGATATATCTACAGCTATTCTTATGGTCTCACGTCTAGGGTTTTAACCAAGCACAGCGCTGCTTAGATATTTGTCACTAACTATTCCCAATGTGCTATCATGAAAATGATTGTTGAGAAATCTCCACTTAATAGATTCACTGTTGCTATCAAAGTCATTCCAAAGGGTAGGTTTAACAGAGAGCAAATTAAATGTAAACATACTTTTTCCATCATACATATGTGACTGTACAAATGGAATTTCCAAGTTAATAATAAATATGTTGGATGCACGTCTCCATCTCAACCAAAAATCTAAATCAAGTCAAGCTGTATTTAAAGTGCATTTAAAGTTTAATTAGATTTAGTCCCATTCTTTAACTTAGATGTTTGGTTGAAATGGAGTAGTGAATCCAATATATAAATTATTAATTTGTAGACAAACTTGAATTAAAGCTAGACTCAGTGGCACAGAGGGAACTATCCAAGCAGAAGATACATCTCCTTCAAATGTTGATAGTTGGTTGTGTAATATTCAATATCACTTCTGAAATACAGTAAATAGCCTATTAACTTGTCAACAAGTTAAGAAATTGTATGTTGGATTCACTTCTCCATCTCAACCAAAAATACTAATTAAAGAATAGGATTAAGCCAATGGCTCAGGTGAAACTATCCAAGCAGTAGATAAGCCTATATCTCCTTTAAATGTTGATATTGATTGCGTTGTCAACTAAATACAACCAAACTCAATATTACCTTTGTAATACAGTAAACAGCCTACAGTTAAGACTATCTTACAAACTAATGTAACAGTATTTATTCAACCTTAAAATGACTAACACATCATGACCACATTCTGAGGTTGCTGTAACAATAAATGACTTCTTATGTAATGCGGCAGGGTAGCCTAGTGGTTAGAGCGTTGGGCTAGTAACCGAAAGGTTGCAAGCTGTTGTTCTACCCCTGAACAAGACAGTTCCTACGCCGTCATTGAAAATAAGAATTTGTTCTTAACTGACTTGCCTAGTAAAATATAAAGTGTGCATGTTCAAGATAGCATGCAAAGGTTGCAGGTTTGTGGAAATCTTCACAAATGCTTTATTAATCTGCAACGGCATTGATCACTTGCACTTAACTGTACTTTAATGTAATCTCAACTGCAATCCAGGTCATTTTGTTGTCGAATTAGATGAAGCACAGTATGAATAAACAAAATATCTGACATTGTATTCCCATTTGAACTTTGTTGTGCTTTAAATGGTTAAAAGTGCAGTGATAACACATTTAGTTGACAACTAAACCAAAAATCAGCTCATTGATTTTCCATTCGAATTTGGTTGTGCTTTTAGATGGTTGAAAGCATTGTGATAACACTGTGAATTCAACAAACTTTTGTCTGTCTTTTCGAGTGGGTGAAAAGAGGTTGTAATCTCATTGATCGACGTCTCAACCAAATATTACCCAATTCTCCACATTGAAATGGGTGGTGTGCCAGTGGGGCTTTACTTCACATCCCAGAGAAGCAGCAGGGATTGAATGGAGGGAAGAGACATAAACGGGATGAGCACAAGCGGAATACCAAACATGTACATATACACAAGCACTCTGAATTTCATCACTATGGTACGGTCAGGAGTCACAGTGCCCCCTGCTGGCCTCTGCGAGAAGACCCCCCCCCTTGACAGCTCTCCCCTTACTAGTGTCTAGCTGACGTCTCATGCCACTCTCCCACTGATTAATTGTTTAACAGTGGGCTCCATTTTTATAATTGAACATAAGTGATCTTAAGGGTCACCGGTCTTCCAGTCGTGTAGTGGTTGTTGTGAGGGATCCGATTGAGACGTTGGTCAAAACAGAATAAAAAGGCCTTTTAAAGAAGTATGCATTTAATCATCCTTTTTCTCTTTTATCACCCATCACCACACCCAGGTGGCCAGAGAGTGGTCAGTGACTTCTGCCAATGTGAATGACTGGCAATATAGGCTGAGTCAATAGTGCTTTTTGATTACTGGATGTTATCAATGCAGTGCCAACAATCCAATCCCTCAGACGGACCCGGAGGATGAAGAGTGTCTGCCCTGGACAACAGCCTGTGCAATCACAATCTCATATCACACACACATGCAGGCGCACACACACACGCACACACACAACTGCACACACAGACAGACAGACACACATGTTTCAGTTCTTATTATTACAAGTCAGCATCCAGCTCATGACAAAGTCAACTGATCCCACTGTGTATCACACTGAGGTATTTTTAAATCCCTCTGAATGATTGAAGGGCTGTTGAGAGTCTTATCAGCAAACTCCGTTATCAAAATCGTATGTTTATTTAAAGCTGGCAATATTCAGTGTTGATTATTAATATTTGAAAAGCTACATTACCTCTTGGCGCAGCTTGATGAGATTAATTATATACAAAGCCAATTAGACAAATTGCTCAGTCTTACCTCACTCATTTCCTGAAATATTCAGATGAAGGGAATTTGTTCTTAGAGGCATGGCCATAGTCAAGCTTATAGATTTGGCATAGGACTTTGGGAAAGTGGCACAAATCCATCTAACCGACAGTTACTGCATGTGTGCTTCGACCAACTACCTTCTTAGCCACAAATGCAATTCAAAAGCTCACTCAAAGGAAGTACAAATTAGATCCCATTTAGACTACTACCACTTATTGTATGTTTGGCAACTACTGTATCAGGTCTCCTATGGTCTTTAGCTATGGGCAGATTGGCAGACACTAATAGTGAGATTGACAAGCTAGGCACTTTTTTAAAAGGGAAATCTCCAAATGTTTAGCGTGTAAAGTGAATTTAAATACAATTTTTCTAACAAGATTCTGCACAAACTGGATAAGACCAATCACTTTACCACATAGCCTTTAGCCATCTGAAACCTGATCAAAACTAAAAAGAAAATGATGTCATGGCGCTTACTGTTTACATCAGGTGAAACACCACACTCTGTCCCCATACTGTACCATGCATTTAAGAACCATACAGCAACTTATTGAGCTAAAACAGTAATCTCTCACCTTGGTCACAACACCATAACCATCACTGAAATGTATCTTTGGCTGGTATTTTACCCCAGCTGAAGCTGAATCTCATAAATTCTGAAGTGGAGGAGAGAGTAATGTGGTTAGATGAATCAATAAGCTTACATCTTCATTCAAGGCTCACTAAACCATCCTAGCCTTGTCGACCAGAGAGGCTAGGGGGGAGATTGAAAAGGCCAGACGAGAGGAGAGCTCACTCACATCTTCCTCCTGAATCTCATTGCTTCTCGAGCTCTATAGATTTGCCATTGACCCAATTTTCCAGGGTTGGCTCAATAATGTGTCTGCTGCGCGATACTGTCACTTTGCCACCATATCGGCAGGTGAGTGAGGATTATGCTGGACCTTCTTACTGCGCTATGGAAATGAATTCCATTTGAGGCCTCGCTTCCCTCTGATCACTAAGAAGAAAAAATATACAGTGGGGTACGAAATTTTAGACACCTTTTGATGATAATGACTGTATAAAATAAATAATTCAAATACTGAGCTAGAGTTGAAGTCGGAAGTTTACATACACTTAGGTTGGAGTCATTAAAACTCGTTTTTCAAACACTCCACAAATTTCTTGTTAAAAAACTATAGTTTTGGCAAGTCGTTTAGGACATCTACTTTGTGCATGACACAAGTGATTTTTCCAACAATTGTTTACAGACAGATTATTTCACTTAGAATTCACTGTATCACAATTCCAGTGGGTCAGAAGTTTACATACACTAAGTTGACTGTGCCTTTAAATAGCTTGGAAAATTCCAGAAAATGATGTCATGGATTTTGAAGCTTCTGATAGAATAATTGACAACATTTGAGTCAATTGGAGGTGTACCTGTGGATGTATTTCAAGGCCGACCTTCAAACTCAGTGCCTCTTTGCTTGACATCATGGGAAAATCAAAATAAATCAGCCAAGACCTCAGAAAAAAAATTGTAGACCTCCACAAGTCTGGTTCATCTTTGGGAGCAATTTCCAAACGCCTGAAGGTACCATGTTCATCTATACAAACAATAGTAAGTAAGTATAAACACCATGGGGCCACACAGCCGTCATACCACTCAGGAAGGAGATGCGTTCTGTCTCCTAGAGATGAACGTACTTTGGTGCGAAAAGTGCAAATCAATCCCAGAACAACAGCAAAGGACCTTGTGAAGATGCTGGAGGAAACAGGTACAAAAGTATCTATATCCGCAGTAAAACAAGTCCTATATCGACATAACCTGAAAGGCCGCTCCGCAAGGATAAACCGCTGTTTCAAAACCTCGATTAAAAAAGCCAGACTACGGTTTGCAACTGCACATAGGGACAAATATTGTACTTTTTGGAGAAATGTCCTCTGGTCTGATGAATCAAAAAGTAGAACTGTTTGGCCATAATGACCATCGTTGTGTTTGGAGGAAAAGGGCAGAGGCTTATAAGCTGAAGAACACCATCCCAACCGTGAAGCACGGGGGTGGCAGCATCATGTTGTGGGGGTTTATTTGCTGCAGGAGGGACTGGTGCACTTCACAAAATAGATGGCATCATGAGGAAAGAAAATTATGTGGATATATTGAAGCAAAATCTCAAGACATCAGTCAGGAAGTTAAAGCTTGGTCACAAATGGGTCTTCCAAATGGACAATGACCCCAAGCATACTTCCAAAGTTGTGGCAAAATGGCTTAAGGACAGCAAAGTAGGTATTGGAGTGGCCATCACAAAGCCGTGACTTCAACCCTATWGAAAATTTGTGGGCAGAACTGAAAAAGCMTGTGTGAGCAAGGAGGCCTACAAACCTGACTCAGTTACACCAGCTCTGTCAGGAGGAATGGGCCAAAATTCACCCAACTTATTGTGGGAAGCTTGTGGAAGGCTACCCGAAACATTTGACCCAAGTTAAACAATTTAAAGGCAATGCTACCAAATACTAATTGAGTGTATGTAAACTTCTGACCCACTGGGAATGTGATGAAAGAAATAAAACCTGAAATAAATCATTCTCTCTACTATTATTCTGACATTTCACATTCTTAAAATACAGTGGTGATCCTAACTGACCTAAAACAGGGAATTTTTACTAGGATTAATTGTCAGGAATTGTGAAAAATTTAGTTTAAATGTATTTGGCTAAGGTGTCCGACTTCAACTGTATATTGTATGCAAAAAAATATGTAGAGATATTATTGTATACTAATACAATTACTCAGATAAATACATTTTGTTTAACAAGTCAAAACAATTTCTCAAAACTTTTTTGCAGTTTGTTTTGGTTGTGCTTCAGATTATTTTGTGCCCAATAGAAATGAATGGTATATAATGTATTGTGTCATTTTGGAGTCACTTTTACTGTAAATAAGAATATAATATGTTTCTAAACACTTCTACATAAATGTGGATGCTACCATGATTATGGATAATCCTGAATTACTCATAATTGACCCCATAAATTGCATTAGTGTAAATTTTTCGGAGCATACAATATTGCTCAGTATTGAAATCATGTATTTTATACAGTCATTATTGCTCATCTTTATCAAAGGTGTAAATAATTACTGACCCCACTGTATGTCTTGATGGAGTAATAGTCCTTATTTTTCTCATTATGTATGGATTAGCCACTAAACATTCTATTTCAGTTCACAAATTGTAAGAACTAAAGCTGTTCTAATCGTCCACAGGACATTTCAGCTATTTGTGCATAAAAAAAAAAAAAGAATCATAACCTCATATCACAATTCTAACTTGATGTTAACTCAAGTCAAAAATCTATTGCTCCACGTCATCATACAGGAAGAGATATCTGACAGCTTATATCAAATAAGGTAAAACATGTATTGATATGTGGTACATTTCTTGGTTTACTGCTGTAAGTACATTGCTATATCAATAGTTGTTACAATTTACTTAGTTGCTTGTTTTATACCCTACCCTACAGCTCCCAATTCAACACAGTGAGAAAACCTTCCAACCCTGTTCCTTAATAGGGATGAGTCAACGGGAGTTGAAAACCTTTCCCCACGGTGAACATGCCAATGGGAAAATGTGAGACTGTTCGCCCCAGGATGAAGAAGAGTACCAAAATGCCCTAAGTGTTTTTTATGATGCAGAGTGCACACCACAAATGCATTTCATGTGAATGTTCTCTTGTAGATTTGAATGCCTTTTTACTCCCAAGTGCTCTGTGAAGCCTACAGCTTAAAAGTGTTGTTGTAACTGAACATTCATGTATGATGTCTGTCTGGGTTTGTGGTTCTTTCAAAATCCCGAAGTAACTCATTACCATTTCTACACTGGTTCGGATAATCCCAAGTGAATGTTTGCATGGGTGTGAATGGAAAAGCTGGCCAGGCACATTTGAAGGCGACAGGTAGTGAGTGCCAGTGAGGTTGGAGCAGATCCAGCCTAAACCCCATGCAGCACTGAAAACTCCTGGCTCTAATACATCTTGCTGAACTTTTGCACCTTTAGATTAATCCAAACATGCCCAGAGTCCAAGTCACTTCTATTTAGCTAATCCTCCTCTTTATTTTGGCTGAGAGAGGTTATAACATGATTCCTAAGCCTCTTACAGGATGATATCCAGGTGGGTGAATTGAGGTTTTAGCCATATGGTTCGGGTGCTCAGAAAATATCAAAAAGTGAAGTGTCAAGTTTGTGGAGTCTGGCCGAGAGAGAGAGAGACCTCTGGCCACTTTCATGATGTAACAGATTGATTGGCCTGTGTAGTGTTAAACACGGACACATGGAGACAGGCCATCCTGTACTTGGTCGAACATTTTGAGTCACTTTCAAATTGTGCCTGTCACTGGGAGAGAGAATGAGGGAGCGGGGACATCCACAAGACAGGGAACCTAGTTAGATGCAGCATCTGGACAACATTCACATTTCTCTCTCCCCCCCCNTCCTCTTTATTTTGGCTGAGAGAGGTTATAACATGATTCCTAAGCCTCTTACAGGATGATATCCAGGTGGGTGAATTGAGGTTTTAGCCATATGGATCGGGTGCTCAGAAAATATCAAAAAGTGAAGTGTTAAGTTTGTGGAGTCTGGCCGAGAGGGAGAGACCTCTGGCCGCTTTCACGATGTAAACAGATTGAATTGGCCTGTGTAGGGTTCAACATGGAGACAGGCCATCCTGTACTTGGTCTAACATTTTGAGTCAATGTTCGAATGTTATTTCTGAGAGTTCAAATTGCGCCTGTCACTGTGAGAGAGAATGAGAGAGTCAAGCCAGGGAACCTGGTTGGATGCAGCATCTGCCTTCATATTTCTCTCTTTTTCCCAATCTCAATTTCCCTCTGTGTTCTTTTTTCTCTTTTCCTCTCTCCGTGTTTTTTCATCTACCACACTTTCCACTGAGGACTTCTGTCACTTCCCAATCCAGGTGGGTCTGACTATTCACATTCCAGATGGCGGGGGAGTAGAAAAAAATAACAGGAGACTAATTCTCTCTCCTCCGAGATGGCAGCATGAACGAGCAGTCAAAGATACTCCGTCACTAAAGCGATGCGACAGTATGGGCGTGCGTGCACTTTGGTTTGGGGACGGTCTGTCCTGCTCAGAATTGCAATTTACATTAACAGACACAATCGCAGAAGATTACAAGAGCTGCAAGGCTGCAGTCTCTGCCTAATTCATGATGTTTTCATCATATGAAATCCTTTGCCAGAGCTGTGAATGGTGGTTAATTATTGTCAGACTCTTGTGGTGGATATCTCTGTATCCATTCACAGGCAATCAAGAAAGAAAACAGAGGACATGCCAGGAACAATAGCAGCTATAAAATTGCCTATTTAATATGGGAGGCAAGTGACCTTGCATACCTTTATTGTGTCAAGCAAAAAAAAGACTAGAAAGTATTTTTTAAATTCTTAATATTAGCATATTTATCCTTAACTTTATACTTTGGGCTCAAGTCGCAGACTTGTAAACTACTCCCCTTTAGATTATTTTGATAAAGTCACAGCAGGATTTTGACAGTGCTTATTGACCCTGAAACTTAAAAATAATTGTTTATGATATCACAATGAACATTGGTTTACACAATGGATTGAAGCTCAGTGGTCCGTGATTACTTTGGCCCATATTGTGAGCAATATGGTCATTTTGTGCCTTTTAGCGGAACCATTAATCCAAATGTTAAAGTTGGTCAAACGTTTAAAGTTCAAACGTTTGTAAAGCTGAGGACTAAGCCATGGTGGTTGTGTTTTGTGTTGTGATTGCTAAATATATTTTGGCAGTGCTCTTTCACCTTTTTTCGAGGCAAAAAAATGAAGACGAGTACTTCAACGCGCCATTTCAATATCCCTGATTGTTCCCTTGGTTGTGTCACAACAAATTGACCTGATGATGATGGCCTTCCCTTACTGGGAAAATGTGAAGTGGCCATTGGATAAACATTTGTCAACAAACAACAGACGCTTTTGATATTGAGTGGTGCTTGTTAATCTGTTCAAATCAGGGGGAAGCTTAATAACAGCTATGGAGATGAGAGACGTTGCATCCTCATTTGAAGTTAAAAGGGCAGCAGTAAAGTAGTAATAAGGACTTTCGTACATTTCCTTTTTAACAATTTGTTTTTACGCAATAAAATTGACAACGGCAGTTGTTCTTCGAGGAACTATTTGACCCCTTACACATATTTTTGCCTAGTACCCCTTTTTCTCCTCTGTTCTGGGTAAAAGATAAATAAAACATCAGGAGAAAAGTTTTTGCGCTTACAGTTAAACTCCCCATCTCGCTCTCCCCCTGTGTATTTCAAACCCATCTAAAGGATGACAACCTCCCAGGCCCAACAAGGCCTCCCTCGCTCAGCTTTACTTAACGGATGGCTTACATGATAACCCGAACCCTTCACATTGTATGGGCTCTGTGAACATTTGAGCTGGGGCTCAATGCCCCACATAATAAGACCTAAGTGATACTCCCTATTCCCCAGGATTCAGCTTCATGCGATGAATGTTTGTGGGGTTTTTTTTCACAAGGCCAGCTGCAGGTTATTCTGTTGGATTTGAACGCGATAGGGGACCTCTCTCATTCTCATTTCTCTCCTTCCCTCTTCTTCCCAATGGTTACCGTTGCTTCTATAGCATATATTGCTTCTGTACACACTAAAAACAAAAAGTTCTATACAGAAGCGGAGCTAGGGGGGCATGGGGTGACCACCGCAGGGCCCACACACCTAGAGCCCACCCCAGGGCCCCGTAAGGAGACACCTGTTAGTGAAGATTTTAAATGAAAAACATTTGTCAATGATGATGTACCAAAAAATTGTATCTATTAATTAATTTATTCAGTAATTTGTTAGTATATTTTTGGGGGGGTATCTTATAGCCTACTTCATACAGTACCAAAATTAACACGAAAATTATTCTAAAATTAAATGAAAACAAATAGTTTTTAGCCAAGACCTTTCATTGTTCATCGTACATTTTTTTCAATAAAGAATGCTTGTCATGTTTCATTGACTGTACGAGCTCAACGTCGTCACGTCACGTCAGGTCATGTCTAGCTAGCTAAGTGACATTCAGGAGAAAACTTGATAGAAAGTACAAGTCGGGGTGTGCTAAAACGCGAGGAGCGAGAGAATAAGAAAAGTTTAATTACATCCTGTGTTCCACATAGAACCTACTTCTCCTCCTCATCGTCCTTGCAACAAGACAACCTCGGATGGATAATCCAACAACTGCTGCTGTTGCTAGCGCTAGCTTGACAGGGGCTAATGAGAACGGTGTAGACGGAAGCATGGCCTCCACGCCCGTGGCCATGGAAACAAAAACACAAGAGGAGGAGGCGGACCACCAGCAACTGGAAGGAAGCACTTCAAGCACCTGCACTGGTAGTGAGGAGGTGGAGGAGGATAACATTGAGTGCTTTCTGAAATTTGAAGAGTTACCAGATGGCGGTGTCCTTTTATAATCCGCTTATAAACACACTCACCCTTGATCTTGGTCTCAATGTGAATCTTAGGAGAGCGCAAGCCTATGATGAGGTAAGAACAATGTCTGGACACTTAACGGGACTGCATGGCTAGAGTAAAAAATAACTGTTCGAACAAGGCTTTCTAAACTCAGCAAAAGAATAAACGTCATCTCACTGTCAACTGCGTTTATTTTCAGCGAACTTAACATGTGTAAATATTTGTATGAACATAACAAGAGATCCGGGCTCTTCGCTGGCCATGGCAGAACACTGAAATTCCTGTCTTGCAGGAAATCACGCACAGAACAAGCAGTATGGCTGGTGACATTGTCATGCTGGAGGGTCATGTCAGGATGAGCCTGCAGGGAGGGTACCACATGAGGGAGGAGTATGTCTTCACTGTAATGCACAGCGTTGAGATTGCCTGCAATGACAACAAGCTCAGTTCGATGATGCTATGACACACGACCACAGACCATGACGGACCCTCCACCTCCAAATTGATCCCGCTCCAGAGTACAGGCCTCGGTGTAACACTCATTCCTTCGACGATAAACGCGAATCCGACCATCACCCCTGGTGAGACAAAACCGTGACTCGTCAGTTAAGAGCACTTTTTGCCAGTCCTGTCTGGTCCAGCGACGGTGGGTTTGTGCCCATAGGTGACGTTTTTGCCGGTGATGTCTGGTGAGGACCTGCCTTACAGCAGGCCTATAAGTCCTCAGTCCAGCCTCTCTCAGCCTATTGCGGACAGTCTGAGCACTGATGGAGGGATTGTGCGTTCCTGGTGTAACTCAGGCAGTTGTTGTTGCCATCCTGTACCTGTCCCGCAGGTGTGATGTTCGGATGTACCGAACATGTACAGGTTTTGTTACACATGGTCTGCCACTGCGAGGACAATCAGCTGTCTGTCCTGTCTCCCTGTAGTGCTGTTTTAGGTGTCTCACAGTACGGACATTACAACATCTGCAATCCTTATGCCTCCTTGCAGCATGCCTAAGGCACATTCACGCAGATGAGCAGGGACCCTGGGCATCTTTCTTTTGGTGTTTTTCGGAGTCAGTAGAAAGGCCTCTTTAGTGTCCTAAGTTTCCATAACTGTGACCTTAATTGCCTACCGTCTGTAAGCTGTTAGTGTCTTAATGACCGTTCCACAGGTGCATGTTCATTAATTAAAAGTATGGGAAACAGTGTTTAAGCCCTTTACAATGAAGATCTGTGAAGTTTATTTGGATTTTTACGAATTATCTTTGAAGGACAGGGTCCTGAAAAAGGGAAGTTTCTTTTTTTGCTTAGTTTATGTGCACTTCTGTAGCACACAACCTCAATTTAATTCTAATGGTGCTGCATGTTCCGTTTGTAGTGCAAATGTAATTTTTTTGGTACACTGGAGGCCCTGTACTGCTTTTTTACTTCTAGCCTACCAAGGTTTAAACAGTTAGGTCATTCAAGATTGAAGTCGAAAACCGTCCACTAGGGGAAATAGTGAGCACTATTACCATCAAGTAATCTTAGGTTTTGCTAGGGCGTTGTGGGCACGGGTGGTGGATGGGCGTAATCCCATGACTCTGGATCAGCAGGTTACGTATTCGATCCCCATTCTCACGCTGAAGAGCCTGTCAGACACAAGCGGGGCCTACAGGAAACAGGCCACAGAAGCAGTTATACCACAAAGAGAACAACATTTATCCATCACCAGATGTACAAATGTGAAGTATCCGCTTGGCGTTTCCACTCACTACCAAATATGGTGGTGAGATGAAGCCCAGTGGCCGGTAGTGGGAGATGATGGAGCGAGATGGATTTTGGCCAAAATTCTACAAATGTTCTTATCGGTTAAACATTTGATCTCAATACAGTTTTCTGTTCCCAAAACTAGAATCTGAGTGGACTATGTTTTTTAGACTTTACCCTTTGCCAAAGTTTCTCAAAACTACATTGTTTAGAAGGAGTGCAAGGGCGAATTGAGTTATTGCACAATCACACTTCAAAGAGTAGGCGTTCCCTAACGAAAAAACATGCTAGAACGTGCTATGTGGATCTCGCTAGCTTGTGCTTGGCTCCACCCCCTCCTTGCTTGTTCTGCCCACTATGACTCATTTGTTCCCATTGGAAACGACAGGCTGTGGTCTATCTTGGGTTAGTTGATTAACATCTTTGGCTATACAGAGCCTGCCTGGGCTCCTAACCATACTACACCAAAGATGGCCTCTGAAGCTGATGGCCTGCTCTCAAAAAGGAGCACATTTGAGTTTACATCCTTTCTATCTATCTGCAAAAGGATTCAATAGATGTAAACACTGCAGTGGATCCAACTGACTGCTGCATGGCTGAGATCAGACAGATGCGCACAGATGAGGCCTATGACAAGATGAAGAACACTGCTAAAGAGATGGCCCGACAAAACAACACAACTGAGTATATAGAGGAGATAGCTCGCAAAAGGAAGAGGTTTCATGACGAGGACACAGAGGATGACCCAATTCCGGAAAGCAGAAGGTGCTTTATAGCTGATGTATACAATTACATACTCAATGTTTTTGTGTGGCAGTTTGAGAATCGATTTGCCGACTTCATAGAAATGGCATGACTGTTCTCTGTGCTCAACCCAAAGCACTTTGAATGCCCTGATGCAGAAAATAACATGCTTGAGCTCGCACATTTCTACTCAGAAGACATTTCCAAGCCTGGGGAAGTTGTGGATGAGTTCCTCTCTTTCCGCACAATGTATTCTGAGTTAGCCATGGCTCTCAACTCGGACTCAGTCGTAACATTCCTCATTGCCAATAACATGCACTGAGCATATCGAAATCTGACCATTCTCCATAGAATCTACACAATCACTCCCATCAGCAGTGCCAGTTCCGAGCGAAGAGCTATTTGCGTGCATGAATGAGGACAGACTATCCATCCTAACTTTACTTTCTATTGAGCGGGACATTGACATTCACAAAGACAAAGTAGTTGGCTTGTCAACACGAAGAAGAGAGGGATGACGGTTAAAACGGGACCTTGATCTCTACATAGTTCGTTCGCATGTCGGGATTATTATTTTGTTTGATGGAATGCAAGATGGCTACATCAGCTGAGCAAAAGACAATATGGTGAGTGAAACATCATTTTTGGTTAAGATGAAATCAGTCAGAATGTTATTACATGCCCTCTTGCTTATCACCTCGGCACCTATAGGCAGGCCGTGTGTGTGTGCGTGTGCGTGTGTGTGTGTGTGTGTGTGTGTGTGTGTGTGTGTGTGTGTGTGTGTGTGTGTGTGTGTGTGTGTGTGTGTGCGTGCATGTGAGACACTGCCAGCCTGCTGTGCCTGTTTTGAAGTTGTAGACTGCCGTTTCTACTTTATCTTTGAATGTAGATCTGAATGTAGACCTTTCTCTGTCTGTCTGCTAAACAAGCGCTTCATGCACTGCGATTAATGGTTTTGATTAATCTCCGCTTGGGTGTTGCTGTCCATGGTGCTGACTACCACTGTGCGTTGTAGAGCGGCATGTGCTGTCCCTGGTGCTGAAACATATGTGACGATGCCTGATTTGTGTTTATGATAGGCCATATCAGCTATCCCTTTTTTTAAATGATTTGGTCAGAAGGGCTCCTCAAGACCGCCCCTGTACTGAGACCCTAGCTCCGCACCTGTTTCTATATAGTGCCAAATAGGGATTATTTTACTTGTAACCATAGCATAACCCTTTTTGATGCTATATAGAACCCATTTTTGAAGGTTCTATAAAGAACCATGCTCATATATTTCTAAATGAAACCTTTATGGTACTATAAAAAAAACTTTCCTAAGGTTCCATAAATCAATATTTCAAAAAGGTTCTATATAACACCAAAAAGGGTTCCGCTATGGCTACAACCCTTTTTGGTGAAGAATGGTTCTATAAAACTCTTTCTCAATCTCAAAGGTTCTATAAATAACCTTTTGAAGAATCATACAGGGTTCATTTTTATGGTTAGCCATATTATATTGTTACAATTCCATGGGTTTGATAATTGTGTTGATTGACAAGTTAGCTGTGCTAGCTCTGGAACAGCTGGGGGTCCCCGAGGAGAGAATTGATTTACACAACAGTCCTAAATTGACACAAGGTCTACATGAGTCTTTCATAAGACACATTCACTTGTCATAGTCATCTTTAATTAGTAATGCCATAACACTACAGATTAGATCAACTGGAATGACCCTCTCACTCATGGTTGCACAAAAATAGCTGTGAGCAAATCACACCCCAAAATATTCTAATGAGCCACTGCCCCTACATTTTAATGCTTCCCATCATCTTTCTCTGTCTAATGTTCAATCCGTTTCTAAGGTAACATCAGGCATTTTTCCTATTGGCAACACTGATGCCCAGGCCTGAGCAAGTAGATTTTCTCTTTTCAGTCTACATTTTTACCCTTGGCCTTCCATCTGTCAGCTCTTTTAATATCGTGTTGGTTAGATAGGGCATTATTCTCACATTATTCTCACCTCCCATCAGCACACTGTGAAAAAAGGTGTTTTCGGAAGTTTGCGAGGTGGGGAGAATCTAATGCCTGCCATTTTAGCCCAGTGCAATCCAATGTCAGGTGAAACCATGACAGGGAGAGAAGAAAAGTGAACTAGCCTCAGCTTGCTTTATTGCCTCATGCCAGAACAAGAAATCAACTTCAGGAATTCTCTTCAAACGGAATGTGAGACAATTATCTGTGGTGGGCAACTCATAGCAAATGAATGTGAACCTAAAGTTGAGATTATCAGAGATTGGTGTCTATTACAAGGAAGATTATCAGAGATTGGTGTCTATTAGAATGCCTATACTGCTCATGTCAGGTGTCATTTGACCAGACTCTTTTGGCCTCTTTGTTTTAACTTGGAGACATAACCAACACATCAGTCCATCTGGCAGAATACGCAGTATGGAGCACAAAACTCTTCTAGTTTGTATCTCATTTGAACTATTACTCACTAGTATTTATGAATATACACTCACGGTCAATGTCTTTATTGTCCTCAGAGTATACAGAGTCCAACAAGTAAAGCCCATTCAAGGTCATGTGCAGTTGAAATTGATATTAGAATGTTATTACAACGCTGCTGCTCAAACACTTGAGCCTGACTAGTCATATTATTTCATTGTTATCATTTCCTGATGGCATGCATAGCCTTGAACAGGGACAAAATGGTTACGAGTGTGTTCCTCTATTAAAGGGTTCATTCAGGATTTTGGCAATGAAGCCCTTTATCTACTTCCCCAGAGTCAGATGAACTCATGGATACCATTTGTATGTCTCTACATCCAGTATGAAGGAAGTTAGAGGTAGTTTTGCGAGCCAATTGCGCTAACACTAATTAGCAGCTTCCTTCAAAACCGCACCGCGAGACATACAAATGGTCTCCACAAGTTTTTCTGACTGCTGGGGAAGTATATAAAGGGCTTCATTGCCAAAAGCTCAAAGTATCCATTTAAGGCTATTCGATTTTTGTATTCATGCTGGTGCAAATAAATTACATTGCATTTGCCTCCAAATTGTGTGTTGATTAACACTAGTCGAATATGTTTAATGCATTAATAAATATTGCTCATTTGAAAGTAATTGCACAGTCTAAATTCTCAAAGATATAACATGCTCAAATGGCTAATGCAATGGGCAACTATCATCTTCCTGGCTGCAACATATTAACCTTGAGGTATTGCCAGTGAGTTCCCTCTGTCACAATTGGTTTAATCTGTAATACTATTCACTGTTTGAACATATTATTGGCCTTATTTATAGTGAGGCTTATCCAAACTCAACTTGTGGGGCAGAGGCAATTCTGTTAGTGACACAATAACATTTTTTTATTCTCTTTTAATCTCCTCCACACTATTTAAGGTCTTATCAGCTTGCATTAGACTGAGGAAGATAACGGAGGAAAACGAAGATCTCCAGCACAATGTCGGATGTTACGAAGTCAAGCCCTCAATGTTTCAGTAGTGATGAAGGGGCTGATAAATGGGAGGGGGGGGGGGAGCAGAGCAAAGGCATTTCTCGACTGTTAATAAGTTAGACACATGACTGGTGTCAGTCAGACAGAACACCACAATGCTACCGTCCATTGTGACTAGGGATCCATGTGTGGTTTGAACCTTAAGAGTAAATCCTCCATAGCTCAATGTCCTGGCTCGTGCATATGTTTGAGTTTTGCATGTCTGTCTCTTATTTCACTCACAATCATCTCGGCATGTCAATCAAAAGTCTAAAAAAGAAAAACAAAAGAGAGCATTTGGCTAAATTGTGTAACATCACTGATACATACGGCATAAAAATGAATACAACACAGGAGAGAAGTCTTGGTTGTTGATCATAAATACTCCCACATGTTAGAAGTAAGCAGAGAGAGGATGAATTTGGCAGTGAGTCCAACCGGCCTCACAACCGCATACCACGTGTATTGCGTTGTGTGGGGAGCGGTTTGCTGGTGTGGGGTTATGGTATGGGCAGGCATAAGATATGGACAACGAACACAATTGCATTTTATCGATGGCAATTTGAATGAACAGAGATACTGTGACGAGATCCTGAGACCCATTGTCGTGCCATTCATCCACCGCCATCACGTCATGTTTCAGCATGATAATGCACAGCCCCAAGTCGCAAGGATCTGTACACAATTGCTGAAAATGTCCCAGTTCTTCCATGGCCTGCATACTCACCAGACATGTCACCCATTGAGCACGTTTCGGATGCTCTGGATCGACGTGTATGACAGCGTGTTCCAGTTTCCGCCAATATCCAGCAACTTTGCACAGCCATTAAAGAGGAGAGGAACAACATTCCACAGGCCACAATCAACAACCTGATCAACTCTATGCGAAGGAGATGTGTCGCGCTGCAGGAGGCAAACGGTGGTCACATCAGATCCTGACTGGTTTTCTGATCCACGCCCCTACCTTTTTTTTAAGGTATCTGTGACCAACAGATGCATATCTGTATTCCCAGTCATGTGAAATCCATAAATTAGAGCCTAAAGAATTTACTTCAGTTGACTGATGTCCTTATATGAACTGTAACTCAGTAAAATCTTAGAAATTGTTGCATGTTTAGAAACTTCCGGCGCCGACCAAGATGGCCGCCTCGCTTCGCGTTCCTTGGAAAATATGCAGTATTTTGTTTTTTTATGTGTTATTCCTTACATTGGTACCCCAGGTAATCTTAGGTTTCATTACATACAGTCGGGAGGAACTACTGAATATACGATTAACGTCAACTCACCATCGTTCCTACCAGGAATATGACTTTCCCGAAACGGATCCAGTGTTTTGCCTTCCACCCAATACAATGGATCCTCGATCCCAAGCCGGCGACCCTATGCGACGCCGTAAAAGGGGCAACGTAGCGGTCTCCTGGTAAGGCTTCGGAGACGGGCACATCGCGCTCCACTCCCTAGCATACTACTCGCCAATGTCCAGTCTCTTGACAATAAGGTTGATGAAATCCGAGCACGGGTAACATTCCAGAGAGACATCAGGGATTGCAACGTTCTCTGCTTCACGGAAACATGGCTAACTCAAGAGACGCTCCGGAGTCGGTGCAGCCAGCTGGTTTCTTAACGCATCGCACCGACAGAAACATACATCTTTCTGGTAAGAAGAGGGCGGGGGTGTATGCCTTATGATTAACGAGACGTGGTGTGATCATAACAACATACAGGAACTCAAGTCATTCTGTTCACCTGATCTAGAACTCCTCACAATCAAATGTCGACCGCATTATCTACCAAGGGAATTCTCTTCGATTATAATCACAGCCGTATATATTCCCCCAAGCAGACACATCGATGGCCTTGAACGAACTTATCTTGACTCTTTGTAACTGGAAACCACACACCCTAAGGTGCATATCAGTAGCTGGGGATTTTAAAACAAGGCTAATCTAAAACAAAAACTCCCTAAATTCTATCAGCATATCGATTGTGCTACCAGGGCTGGTAAAACTTGGATCATTGTTATACTAATTCCGCGACGCATATAAGGCCTCCCCCGCCCTCCTTTCGGAAAAGCTGACCACGATCTCATTTGTTGATTCCAGCCTACAAACAGAAACTAAAACACAAGCTCCGCGCTCAGGTCTGTTCAACGCTGGTCCGACCAATCTGATTCCACGCTTCAAGACTGCTTCGATCACGCGGATTGGAATATGTTCCGCATTGCGTCCAACAACAACATTGACGAATATGCTGTTCGGTGAGCGAGTTCATTAGGAAGTGCATTGACGATTTCGTACCCACAGCAACGATTAAAACATTCACAACCAAGAAACCGTGGATTGACGGCACCATTCGCGTGAAACTGAAAGCGCGAACCACTGCTTTTAAACCAGGGCAAGGTGACCGGAAACTTGACCGAAAACAAACAGTGTAGATTTTCCCCAAGGCAATAAAACAGGCTAAGTCCCAGTACAGAGACAAAAGAGTCGCAATTCAACAGCTCAGAACAAGAGGTATGTGGCAGGGTCTACAGTCAATCACGGATTACAAAAAGAAAACCAGCCTGTACGGACCAGGATGTCTTGCTCCCAGACAGGCTAAATCACTTTTTTGCTCGCTTTGAGGACAATACAGTGCCAATGACACGGCCCGCTACCAAAACCTGCGGGCTCTCCTTCACTGCAGGAGTGAGTAAAACATTTAAACGTGTTAACCCTCGCAAGGCTGCAGGCCCAGACGGCATTCCAGCCGCGTCCTCAGAGCATGCGCAGACAGCTGGCTGGTGGTTTACGGACATATTCAATCAATCCTTACCCAGTCTGCTGTTCCCACATGATTACAAGAGGGCCACCATTGTTCTGTTCCAAAAGAAGCTAAGGTAACTGAGCTAAACGACTACCGCCCCGTAGCACTCACTTGTATACATGAAGTGCTTTGAGAGACTAGTCAAGGACAATATCACCTCCACCCTACTGGACACCCTAGACCCACTCCAATTTGCTTACCGACCCAATAGGTCACAGATGACGCAATCGCAACCACACTGCACACGCCCTAACCCATCTGGACAGAGAATACACCTATGTGAGAATGCTGTTCATCGACTACAGTCAGCATTTACACACATAGTACCCTCCAAACTCGTCATCAAGCTCGAGACCGGGGTCTCGACCCCCCTGTGGCAGGTTCCTGGACCTCCTGACGGGCCGCCCCCAGGTGGGTGAGGGTAGGTAACAACCTCTCCCCGCTGATCCTCAACACTGGGGCCCACAAGGGTGCGTTCTGAGCCTCTCCTGTACTCCTTGTTCACCCACGACTGCGTGGCATGCCACACTCCAACTCAATCATCAAGTTTGCGGATGACACTACAGTGTGTAGGCTTGATTACCAACAACAACGAGACGGCCTACAGGGAGGAGGTGAGGGCCCTCGGAGTGTGGTGTCAGGAAAATAACCTCACACTCAACGTCAACAAAACAAAGGAGATGATTGTGGACTTCAGGAAACAGCAGAGGGAGCACCCCCCTATCCACATCGACGGGTCAGTAGTGGAGAAGGTGGAAAGTTCCTCGGTGTACACATCACGGACAAACTGAATTGGTCCACCCACACAGACAGCGTTGTGAAGAAGGCGCAGCAGCGCCTCTTCAACCTCAGGAGGCTGAAGAAATTCGGCTTGTCACCAAAAAGCACTCACAAACTTCTACAGATGCCAAATCGAGAGCATCCTGTCGGCTGTATCACCGCCTGGTACGGCAACTGCTCCGCCCACAACCGTAAGGCTCTCCAGAGGTAGTGAGGTCTGCAGAACGCATCACCGGGGGCAACTACCTGCCCTCCAGGACACCTACACCACCGATGATCAGGAAGGCCATAAAGATCATCAAGGAAACACCACCCAAGCCACTGCCTGTTCACCCCGCTATCATCCGAAAGGCGAGGTCAGTACAGGTGCATCAAAGCAGGGACCGAGAGACTGAAAAACAGCTTCTATCTCAAGGCCATCAGACTGTTAACAGCCACCACTAACATTTAGCGGCCGCTGCCAACTTAGCGGCCGCTGACTCAACTCCAGCCACTTTAAAAATGGAATTGATGGAAATTATGTAAAAATGTACCACTAGCCACTTTAAACAATGCCACTTAATATAATGTTTACATACCCTACATTACCCATCTCATATGTATATGCATATACTGTACTCTATATCATCTACTGCATCTTGCCATCTTTATGTAATACATGTATCACTAGCCACTTTAAACTATGCCACTTAATGTTTACATACCCTACAGTACTCACCTCATATGTATATACTGTACCTCTATACCATCACTGCATCTTGCTATGCCGTTCTGTACCATCACTCATTCATATATCTTTATGTACATATTCTTTATCCTTTACACTTGTGTGTATAAGGTAGTAGTTGTGGATTGTTAGGTTAGATTACTTGTTGGTTATTACTGCATTGTCACGGAACTAGAAGCACAAGCATTTCGCTACACTCGCATTAACATCTGCTAACCATGTGTATGTGACAAATAAAATTTGATTTGATTTGATTTGATGTTTTGTTAATTTTCTTTCAGTATATATTACTGTTCTCTATAAATCCTACTGTTCATACTTTCAAGACACATTAGGCCAACCTTGTTACCATTACTAACAAAGACATTCTGCTAAGATGTCACCTTGTCAGTTTCACGCCAAGGGAATTTGTGCAACAAAACAGCTGCTGATGAATACTACCAATCATTATTAAAACATGTTCTGGGGCCCCAGTGAGTGTGTGGGGTAGAGGGAGACACAGACACAGATTTTTTGGTGTAGAGACTCAAACCAAAGGCTTGCGTGTTAAAATCCCACATGGAACACACTTGCTGTACCATTGAGAGTTGCACTAACCTGCCTTGCTGAGGAAAACATTTAGTTGAGTCAGAAGATTACATGCTTATCAAAATCCATATTCTTGTGCTGTGGGCGCCAGCAGGCTGCTAGCGAAAATTTCAACAGTTAAATCCACTAGATAAGTCAACATTCCAATCTAGATAAGTAAACATTCCACTGTCTTTCATGAGTGGATAAAAAAGTTAGGTCTTCTATTCCACTGCAGTAAACTTCACTTCTTACAGACACCCCAAGGAAACCACTGTAGTGGAGAGATACCTACCGCTTCCTCTCACCTGTCAATGCATCCTTGACTCACATGCATTCACATACTCATGCACTGTCAAATCACTATCGCCTTAGGCCACAGTCTGGTGCTGCCACGGCAACACCATGGCGACAGTAGATTCAGAGGGAAAGCTGACAGACAATTGGAGGAGTACTCTTTAATCCCACAGACATTTGGTAGGTGTTTTAGTGCGGTTGAATATGTATCACCTGAAAGAAGAGCAGGGGGTGGAGGAGAGACAATGGAGGCTAAAAGACAATGAGGAAGCGGGCAGAGGTTTGTGTGCCTGCCTGCCCGCCCGCACGTCCATCCATCCGTGCGTGCGTGCGCGTGTGTGTGTGTAAAACTAATATTAATACCAGTGTCAATTATCCCAATTTACTATTATGAAGTGGCAATACAGGGAGCTCATTTGGGTTAATTGTTAACTTAGATGCATGTGCATGATGCCTTTATTGCTATCCATTTTATTTGAGAGTTGATGATGTAAAATGGTATTCATTTTCTGTCTCAATCAACCTTTTCCAGTGAGATTGAACAGCCACCGGTGCAGATCCAATATACACTTTTTTCACACTATTTATTTGATCATAAGAATATTAACTGAATAAATGTGCTATTCTAATTCGTACAACCAGTGAAGCATGGAATAGAGTGTCGAATATGGTACTTGCTAGATGTCAAGAATATACTTTCACATTGTATTATCATATTGTATTTAGGATAGTAGGATACACATATTTTGGAATTTCTCAAAATGCTTGTAAAAATAATTGTTGGATCTCAGACGATCCAGCAGGTGAAGAAGCCGGATGTGGAGGTCCTGGGCTGGAATGGTTACACTTGGTCTGGGGTTGTGAAGCCGGTTGGACGTACTGCCAAATACTTTAAAACTGCGTTCGAGGCAGATTATTGTAGAAAAAACTGTGTTCTTGTGTTGTGTGCACATTTTAAATTGGCCTTTCTTTGTCCCTAGCACAAGTTGCACCTGTGTAATGATCATGCTGTTAAATCAGCTTCTTCATATGCCACACCTGCCAGGTTGAAGGATTATCTTGGCAAAAGATAAATGCTCACTAACAGGGATGTAAACAAATGTGTGCACAGCATTTTAGAGAAATAAGCTTTTTGTGCGTATGGAACATTTCTGGGATTTTTTTTAAATTTCAGCTCTTGAAACATGGGACCTTTACATACTGTGTTTTATATTTTTGTTCAGTGTATATAAGTCAGTGTTCTGTGGCATCCCTCTCCCAAGCTCCAGCACTGGCCCCCCAAGGGGACAAGGGAGACTATTACTGCAAGCTAAATGGGTCAGAAGCATCCAGTGACCCAGAGAGCCTGGTAATCAAACAACTGTTTCTCCATTACTGTTTTATAACCCTATGCTGTAACAGTCATCTGCCACTGTTTTTTCCCCAGCTTTGTTTTCCTTAGCGGAAGACATAAAAAATGAAAAGTGATTGTCACCGTCATTCCTCTAGTGTAAGATCATGACATAGACAATTGATTCCAAGACATTATAAATGGAAATAACGAAGCTCCAACACATACTAATAAACACTCGGTGACAGAAACACCAACACCAGCTGCAGCCTCTCAGTCCATTAATTCTTTCCATCCAGAAGTCATTATAGTGACTGGTCAGAATGGCGGTCGCTGATATTTAGACACCACTCTGCAGAGTTAATGTATTGGACATAGTTTGCTAATGTGTGATATATGTTTCGGGTAACCTTTGTGGACGAAACTGTCCTGGAATTAATTTGTTTAAATTACATCGTGTAGTCCTGGAAAGATTGCCTCCAGTGACCAGAAAAACATTATAAATAGAGAACATTGTTGTAGAGAGGGGGTGTTTGCCTGATGTGTAATGTTAACTTGTACAGCTAGTAGCAAGTAAAATTAAAGGGAGAAAACACTGGTTGGATAGCAATGGGGACCCTGCAGATGCCATGGCATCTGACGAAGGCACATCATAGTAAAATCCAACACCTATACCTTTATAGATAAATCAAGTCTACTGCCCCAGCTGTTTCCTGTTAGAGAAAGAGAAGAGAGAGAGAGAGAGAAGGGGGGAGAAGGGTCATCATTAGTGTGTTGGCATACACAGGAACAGCTGTTTTATTGCACTCCCCAAAAATGGAATATTTCTCTTTTCTCCAAGACATAAACATCACTTATACGCTTTAAAGCTGAGGCTAGACGTATGATCCCATTGGGTCAGGAAGCCATTTTGTCCCATGCATTTCCCATAGGGAAAAACTCTGAGAAATGATTTGGCCATGTTCCATAGTATATCTCCTTCACAATGATTTGGGGAATGGTTCCATGCATTATTGTGCCATGTGAAAACGTGTGTCATTAAAATGTCCATCTCTTTATTCTAATAATTTCCTAAACAGAGTTTAAAAACCCCTTATGTGGTCATTAGAGCGGGTCATTTGCATGAAACGTAATGTTCCTGCTTCTTGATAACCATAGCCTGACATAAAGGATCATAATGAAGTGACAGTCTAAACCTGCACACCAGGGGCCATAAAAAGTGATCCCACCACTTGATCTAATAAATTACATCTCTCCCAGAATTCATCAGCAGGGAGCAGCCACTGCACAGTGACACACATCCCAGAGGTTGCTAATGAAAGTGACCTGTATTGTACGCGACGCAATTACACAGTTCACCGATTCATTACTCTCTTTGGGTAAATAATCGGCCTACACGGATTGCAAGCCACTGACTTGGGCATAAATACAGGAAGATACATCATCAGATGGTGAGATGATGAGTAACAGTTGACACTGCAATTAAAACAATATTCAGTTATTTTCCCTCTAATTTTTATCTTCAAGCGTACCAAAGTAATTATAATGTTTGAAGATGAAACGAGAGCTTGAACAACTGCTCTAGCTATCTAAGCTTGAGTACCATAGAAGAAGAAAAAAACATCTTCATTTTTGACCTTGTTACATCAAGGGTCCCGTGTGGCTCAGTTGGTAGAGCATGGCGCTTGCAACACCAGGGTTGTGGGTTCATTCCCCACGGGGGGACCAGGATGAATATGTATGAACTTTCCAATTTGTAAGTCGCTCTGGATAAGAGCGTCAGCTAAATGACTTAAATGTAAATGTAAACTAAAAAGCATGTGAACCTCGTTTGATTATTCCTCCTCGTGTCATTTTCCACAGTATCTTCAAGTTGTTTGGTGTCTGACTTGAAGAAACAAAAAAAACATTTTGACTGGGACATCTTAACCAATGGTTGACCCTCTAGCCTCACTTTTCCCTCCACCCCTCACTAAACCGTATTTCACAAGACGCAGAGAGAGTTGTCATCGGGACAGGGCCTGGAACACAACATTTTGTCTGGCATGACTAAACTGCATTTAAGAGTTGCACAGCTGGAGGGCTCATACAGAGTTCCCCTCTGCATTAAGTCAACCCGTTCCCTGAAACCCATGAAATCAGATGCCTGTATAACACTGGAATGGAGGCAGCAGACTGGAAATGCAAACCGGGAAGCAGGCCCCAATTTGTCTGGTAATGGTGCACGGTCTGAACAGGATTACACTGCTGCCAGACTACTTTTATCACTCTTTCCTCTACAGTCATAAGTTATTACATTTCATTATTAGCCATTAATACTGGAGAAAAAAATACATTTCCAGGTAGTAGGAAATCTAATAAGAGAATACAATTACAATACAATCAGTGTCTCCCGAAGGCCAAATATTCTCAACACAGAAATAAATGTCTTACAAATGTAAGGGGGAAGTGTTATTGTGCATACAATAACTGCTGACCATGCATTGGCTATGAACCCATGCTTACTTGTTATTGATGAAATCAATGCTGATTGGATAATGCTGCAGGCTCCTGTTTACCTCCTTTGTTTCCCTCAGAAGGCAGAAAATGCCTCAGTGAGAATCGGGGTCAATTAAATTGTGATACCAGAGGGGAATTTGAACATTCAAAGTGTGGTTAGGATCTCTTCTCTCTTCTGTGTTTCAGGTGACCACACCAAAACCAATGACACAGATTACCTTACAGTGAGCAAATGTCTTGTCTGCTTTACTCCTCTATCTCTCCCGTGTATGTCAGTCAGACAGGGTATCAGTCGTACTTTGTATTAATGGTGCGAGGTAGTTGAAGGTGTGAGACGGATCAGGTGGGCCTTGTTATGGATTGATCTGGATGGGGTCTGGATGAACGGAGCAGGAGGAAGTTGTGCCTCCTACTGGAACCATGCGGTTCAGTCTTCATCTGGCCCAATGACAGTGCTGTCCATGTGAGGGATGGATACGCACCGGACCTGGATATAGTGACGTTCAAATCCCTCACAGTTAAAAAGATCCATCGTCGCGTAGGACTCCAGCGTTTTTTCAGTGTCAAAGGTCAACTTGAACCAATTTACTGCGTCATGGATAGTTTTTATGTGATGGCCTTTTTAGGTTCAGAAAGAAGACAAGGACCAGTACCAATCGATCCGGCTGACTTTATTCAAATCATTTTTAGAGATGTGTTTTCCGTAAACTTCAGTCAACAGACAGAGGCCTTGATTTTCCAAAGCAAATGGTAAGGTAAAAGGACAGCTGGAAAAGCGGATTACGGGCAAAAAGACCAATAAAACCCAGACTCATGTTTTAAGCTTTGATTGCAAACCAGCAGTTAGATGTTCCAGCTGTTAGGGGTTTGTAGACAAAATGTGTGATTGTCACTGTTCGATCACACAACTCCAGAATGGTAACACCAATAATAATGCTTCAACCTGATTTTCTGTCTGCTGCTGGTCAGTTGAGACGCCAAATTCGTTCTCCTACAAATGGGCCACAACCAGCATTAAGTATTCTAAAAGCCATAGCTAGTATAACAAAGTTTGAAACTTTGGAATTAAAGTGCTGCAGCAAATCCCATAATCACCACGTAGGGAAAAGGTCATTAATAACTAGTGGGAAAAAATCAGTATGCAATATCTCTTTAATTGAATTAATCAAACTTAATAGAGCACTGTTTTGCTCTAACTCCCCTGAATACCCTCTGATACACATCTAAATGAGGGATTTACATTAAAAGGGGAACAGAGAAGGCTCATGGACAGAGACAAACTGGCAAGTGCCTCTTCCAAAAAATGTGCTCTATAATTATGTTAATCATTATTCACCTCGAGCGACGGAAGAAGGTAAGAATTACTACTGAGGAAAGACAGGGGGGGGGCCTGGTCAATGTGTATGGTAATGAGCTGTCAAATATAATTGAGCTAATTTTACATAATATTCATACGCAGTGTGAGCACGTTATTAACACAGAGAGAGGACATATGGAGGCGTGGCCGCACAATGGCCCCTAAAATGCTGTTTCAAATGTTCGTACTAATAGGAGCAGGCAAGAGGGCGTGGACCTTCTCTAGCTTCAAAAGCCCCTCAGCATCTCCATCTCTCCAAGGCCCCAAGGCCTGAGAGGTACTCGGAATGAAGGTAAAAGCAGGCTAAAGGGAAACTAGAAAAACCCGGAGGCGGGTGCTTGAGGCAGATACAAGGAGAACCGGCATTGGGGTGGAACGAGCTGGAAAAGACTGCATGCGACAGAGATGAGTCATCGATGACCTATGCTTCCAAAGGAGCGGTGGGCCTAAGTAAGTTAGTAAAGGGAAACTATTCAGCTACAGCCAGTGCAGGCTAGAGCAGGACCATCAGAGTTCACATGTGGTAATGTCCCTTTCGCTTTTAATGAGTACATTTTCTTGGAAGTTAACTATGATATTGGCAGTGGAAAATGAAAACTGAATAAAGATATTCATCAATAGAGAGCAGAGGAGGGCAAGGTGGAAGTGTGTTAGAATGGAATAGTCATTGGCGTGTTTCTGTCATGTCCCATGGGCCTTGGCGGACAGGCCCCTGCCAATAGAGGTGGGTGGAGGTACAGGCCAGTGATGACAGATTAGAACATGAGGCTTGCGTAGAGTCCGGGGCTCATCGGTGTGCCATTAGAGACATGGTGATGGCACTCAGTGCTTCATTGACTGCTCTTCACACTCAATAAACCCACTGCTGCCACCCGGCTTCGTTGTTTTCTCTCCTAACTGTCACACATTACCTCAGCGATATATGGCACAGAGTGGCCCGATTACTGTGTATGAGCCTTCGCACTTCACATGTCATTATTTGGTTTGAAAATGCACAGCCTCGTCTCACCATTTACAGGAACTACATCCTATTTTAAACTTTTATGCCCATGCCTCTACATTTTTAGCAGGAAAGACTCAAGGGTTTTTTGCTTTGCGTAAGAGGCTCACCTTTGTCTCAAGTGCCTGCGCAACAATCTGTGCACTGTGCTTTATCTCTGGGGACATTTTGCTCATTAGATTGAAAGTAGATAGAGTTGATTTAAATCTGTAAAGTTAGTTGATATAAAAAAATGATTCTGAATGAAAATACTTTGATTATGAGTTATGCCGCTTATTGCAGCTGGTAGAACAGATGGCATATTTTACAGGGCAAGGGAAAAGTCTTGCTACTGTCGTATGCATTAATGCAGTATTTCAGAACTATTGGTATCACTGAATGACAATGCCACAGAGAGCTGCATGGGACAATCCCTTCTTATTTAAGGTTTAAAAACCTTTTGAAATGAATGTTGTGCGGAGCATCACAAAGTTGTTATGTGTCCATGACTTCAAAGTGCTTGAGTAAAGGGTTTAAAAAGTGCATTAAAATTGTATATATTTAAGGGAGAAGTTTAATGTAAAATATTAAATTGATGACCTAAAGTTGAGGTAGATAATAATATAATTACTTGTAATGTAATCTCTAATAACCAAAAAGCAAGTCTCATCAACATTGTGGTGACAAGTCATATTTTGCAAACACAGTGAAATTGCACTAAAAAACAAATATGTTTTACTTAATAGTATTTTTGATGTATAATACCCAGTGCTCAAAACCCCTCCCTCCTATCCTCAGTCACTTGTCATCAGTCTCTTACTGGTTTACTGGTTTACTGGTTCAGGATAACGGAAAATACTGACAGTGGATACTGACAGAGGATAAAACACCAGAGGGAACTGAAGCAGTCCTAATCCCTCTCCTGGATCTCTCCTGTTAGTAGTATGTGAAAAGCTAATAGTTATCATTAGAAAAACAGGAGTGGCGAAATGAACCAAATCTGATGGATTAACACTATTCACCACCTAGTCACTGATTGTTTACATTCTGCTGATGGTATGTGTCTTTAGTGATGTTGTGCATATTTGTCAGATCAACTATTGCGCAACTGTTTCCTTTGATCCTATGCCCTCTGATGTCGTCTGACGTATGGATGAAGCATATCCGAAAAGCTCAGAGGAATAGGAATCGTGTTACAATAAAATCTAGTATTTTATGAATGTTACATGAATTTTCACAAAAAATATGTATAACATTCTGTTCTCTGTGGGAAGTGAATGTCTAAATGGGCACTTAGATGGAAAGTGGTGTTTTAGGAAATGCAGCTACTCAATAAATAAACTATTTTATAGGCAGCCCATAAACCAAGAAAATAGTATAATTGACCCATGTCGGTGGCTTTTGTAGTGGGATTCCATTATTTGCATTACAATCAATGATTTTCTCTCTTTCTTAACAACAGATGAATGTTGATGCACTACAGCCTAGGTGACCTTAACAAGCGAAAGAAGCAGCAAAGAGAAATCAGTCAGATTTCCCCTGTCTCTATTGATTAGCCTGTGGAAATGTAGATGGACAGAGTGGACTAAACTCTGTTTTGTGGGTGCAAAGGTGACCTTGTCTCTTTGTAATTACAAAAAAACGAGTGTAAATAATAAGCGCTCTGTCGAAGATGGCCTGTGAGTGATTAAATTCTTTAGAGGGCGATTCAAATTCATTTGTTCCTCTACCAAGGAGAGAAAAAGAGGCCATTATTAATTTAGCAAATTAGGGCACATTGGAAGCAATATCGCATGCATTAAAAAAAACGTTCCCGATTAGTAGCTTAGCATGAAAAACTCAACCCCCTGAAAATCCTGGATGCATGTCAGAGAGACAAAAAGTTGGACCTGACCCTGCGAAGCTAGGCATTAAGCCACTAATTGCAATTAGAATTGAGCCTTTGATGAATAATAGGTGAATGTCTCTGAGTATTACTCTTGAATGCAAATGTTCAGAGTGATTGCTTTTCTTTCTCTCGTCTAATCCACACTCATTGTCTAAAGGTGTCAGAGATTGAATGACACCGATAATGTTAAGCATTTCCAGAACCTAAACCTCAGTTCATTTTAGCTACGTTATGTTTGACAGTGGAGTTGATGAAACGATTAACTGTTACTAGTGTATTCCGAATCTACATCCATGGGCCCTCACAAAAACACGGGGTATACTTAGGAAGTATATTCATCTGTAGTTATGCCTTGAGTATTGACTATTTATTTCAACTTTTCATTTGCTCTTGGTTAAATAGTAATATGAAGAAGGAGCTGACATTCAAACAATGTTCTTAAACCATCTTGTCTCTTCTTATAGCGACTTTTCGAAGTTGTTCTGTACAGCACGCCTAAGTGCACTCAAAACAGTTTGATAGCAGGATGACAAACGAATGTCCCTTGTTCTTACCTATAGTATATGATATTGACTATGAAGGCGGTGGAAGTAATAATGATAATAGTAGGATTATGATGATAGGCTGCTGGCTGCCAGTTCATCTCCACCCTCCTTCAGAACCGGCGCCAGGATAAAGGTGACTAAGGGGGCAGTTGAAATCGGTGAGGGGGAACCATTTTTGGCGGTTCTTGCATCGGAAATATATTGAATTCCGCTCATATCACGCTATACCAAAATAAACATGGAGTTCAAGTGCAGAGACTCCGAGACCATTGAGTGCTTTTGAAGTGACAGGTTTGGCGCGAAATCTGTAGCCCATCTCCGCTTCTCTGTATAGGCACAATGGACAGCGTCCTACATACTAAAGCAAGGCCATTTTGGTAATGAATATAGGCTACAAGAGAGATGGGGTAATTCACCTATTACAAACAGCCTATGTGAATGCAGCCATACAGACAGCTGTCTAAACAAAATAATGCAAACTAAATGCTGAAAGTAGGAGCCTAGATATTCATGCAAAACAAAAATACTGAATAGCAGTTTGGCTTAGAATACAGACACAACTGCGAATACAAACGAATGAAGGCGAACCGAACAAAACAGCGGTAGGCCCACTATAGGCCTATAAACAAAATATCATATTGATAAAGACATGACACAATGTATATTTAGGCTAATCACATTAACATTAAACAAAAGCAGTAAACAAAAGGCGAATGCAAATAAACAAAACAGCTTACTAATAAATACTGTTGGCCTATTCAAACATGGAAAATCATGCCGCTCATGAGTTCAGCAATACACACAATACACTTGGCACAATACACTTCTGTGGACCAAGTCTCTAATGGCACCCTATTCCCTATAAATAAGTAATTTTGTCATTGCATACCCTAGGTTTTTGCTTAAAATGATGCCACAGGCTACACCACCAAGATACTATTGTTTCTTACCTTTTCAGAAGAGTTGCAGCCTCCTCGATGCTCTGTCAACATCCTGAGTAATTGATCATTCCAATCTCCCCAAAATGTTGTAAGATGCACCTCAAAAAAACGTTTGGATTAGTTGAGCTTTTTTTGGGGTGTAGCATGCCTTGTCTGTGCTGACTGAACACGTATGTTAAAGTGGGAAATGTGTTATTTCCAGCTGCCTATCATTAAACAAGTGTTGACACCTCAGTTCCCACTGCACTTAGAACTTGTTTTAAATGCTCTTTGCTTGATGCGTGCCTAGCAAATCCATTGGTTCTATCAATAGAATGCTTCCAGTTAGGTGAAGGCCTTGTCTGAAACTGTGAGATCAGGTTGCTGCTTTAGCATTGGACCCAATACAGAACGTTCGACATTGGAACAAAAATGCAGCATCTGCAGGAACCGAGTACTCCAGCCACTCTCTTCCTATAAACCAGTTGCTATTAAATGAATTAGCTGGTTAGAGAAAAATAGGCTAATAACACTAAAACGCCTTTTACATCTAGCTAAGAAGCTAACTAAACTCTCTAGTGGTGGGCCGTGAGGCAGAGTTGAGTGAAGCAGCTTCCACTGTAAACCTGACCCTGTCCTTATAAATCACAATAAAATATTACAGGCGGAGGCATAGAACGTTATTCACCTAGCCTAACACATTATTCACATAGCCTATCACAGCTGAGCAGCGTTTTTCCCCCCACTTGTTATGGAAACCCAAAGGAGTCATACCTAACCGCCCAGTGGCTTTCCATAGCCCCCCTACACACAAACACACTCCATAGCGGTTTCGCTCTATCCATGATGCTGATACAGCGCAGAGGAGATACAGATTTCGCGCCAACCTGTCACTAAATCATTTGGAATACGGAAATTGAGAGGGCACAAGTTTCAACTGACGGGGCTAAGCCCCCTTTTTGCCCCCTCGTGGAGCCAGACCCGCCCTCCTTGCTCCTAGCTACCTCAACATGAGGATAAAATACTATTTGGCTGGCAGCCAGCTTATCTACTGTCACTGTGCTGGCTTCCATTAGGCTTTTCACACTGATGCCTATGTCTCGCTATGATGAGTCCTTGGACTTGGGCATTTACATGCAAAACCTTTTATTTCCTCATGGTTGCTGGGGTGACAAAGGGTATCGTTGCTTATTCCACCGACCACATTTTAGGCCTAAAAGATAAGAATTATAAAGCAAATTATTTATGGTTAAGCTAATGAGTTCTGCATTCCCTTGGAGTGTAATTGAAACTGTTTCATTCCTTGTGTAGTCATTTATAATTAATGTATAAAATCTTCATATTTTAAATGAATTCTTTCCAAATTTCTGTTGGATTTTCTCAATCTTTCAAGACAACACAGACAGACATTCCAGGTAAAGATTCATGTCATGGGTGTAATCAGGTAATATTCATTATAACATTATCAAACAATGCCTTAAAGCACAAATTATGTGTGGGAAGCTGATTCACGTAGGTGTAAGCTTCTCATTAAAAGTAAAATACGCTTGTTTTAAGTTTGATTTTAATAACTTTTTCCCCATTTCCCATTTGTATGTGGTTTTAAAGATGAATGTGGTTCTCTCTTTGCGTTTCTAAAAACTCTCCAAAAAATGTCTGATTAAATGAATCTATCGATATACCACATCAAATAAAAAAAACATTTTTATTGGTCACATACACATATTTTGAAGACGTTATCGCGTGTGCAGCTAAATGCTAATGTTTCTAGTTGCAACAGTGCAGTAATACAAAAGAGCAATGTCAGAGTCCGGAATATATATACTGCATATATATACACTACCGGTAAAAAGTTTGCACACACCAACTTGTTCAAGGGTTTTTCTTAATTAAAAAAAAAAAAAAAAATCTACATTGTAGAATTATAGTGAAGACATCAAAACTATGAAAAACACACATATGGAAACATGGATTAACCATAGAAAGTGTTAAACAAATCAAAATATATTTTATATTTGAGATTCTTCAAAGTAGCCGCCCCTTGCCTTGATGACAGCTTTGCACACTCTTGGCATTCTCTCAACCAGCTTCATGAGGTAGTCGCCTGGAATGCCATTCAATTAACAAGTGTGCCTTGTTAAAAGTTAATTTGTGGAATTTATTTCATTCTTAATGTGTTTGAGCCAATCAGTTGTGTTGTGACAAGGCAGGGGTGGTATACAAAAGATTGCCCTATTTGGTAAAAGACCAAGTCCATATTATGGCAAAAACAGCTCAAAAAAAGCAAAGAGAAATGACAGTCCATCATTACTTTAAGACATGAAGGTCAGTCAATACGGAAAATGTAAAGAACTTTAAGAGTTTCTTCAAGTGCAGTTGCAAAAATCATCAAGCGCTATGATGAAACTGGCTCTCATGAGGACCGCCACAGGAAAGGAAGACCCAGAGTTACCGCTGCTGCAGAAGATACATTCATTAGAGTTAACTGCAACTCAGATTGCAGCACAAATAAATGCTTCACAGAGTTCAAGTAACAGACACATCTCAATATCAACGGTTCAGAGAAGACTGCATGAATCAGGCCTTCCTGGTCGATTTTGCTGCAAAGAAACCACTACTAAAGGACACCAATAAGAAGCAATGGACATTAGACTGGTAGAAACCTGCCTTTTGGCCTAATGAGACCAAAGTTGAGATTTTGGTTCCAAACGTCGTGTCTTTGTGAGATGCACAGTAGGTGAACAGATTATCTCTGCATGTGTGGTTCCCACCGTGAAACATGGAGGAGGAGGTGTGATGGTGCTTTGCTGGTGACACTGTCAGTGATTTATTTAGAATTCAAGGCACACTTAACCAGCATGGCTACAACAGCATTCTGCAGCGATACGCCATCACATCTGGTTTGCACTTAGTGGGACTATATATTTTTTGCCGACACAAAACACACGTCCTGGCTGTGTAAGGGCCATTTGACCAAGAAGGAGAGTGATGGAGTGCTGCATCAGATGACCTGGTCTCCACAATCACCCAACCTCAACACAATTGAGATGGTTTGGGATGAGTTGGACCGCAGAGTGAAGGAAAAGCAGGCAACAAGTGTTCAGCGTATGTGGGAACTCCTTCAAGACTGTTGGAAAAGCATTCCAGGTGACTACCTTATGAAGCTGGTTGAGAGAATACCAAGCATGTGCAAAGCTGTCATTAAGGCAAAGGGTGGCTACTTTGAAGAATCTAAAATCAAATATATATGTTGATTTAACACTTTTTTGATTACCACATGATTCCATATGTGTTATTTCATAGTTTTGATGACTTCACTATGATTCCACAATGTAGAAAATAGTAAAAAAATAAGAAACATCCATGAATGAGTAGGCGTGTCCAAACCTTTGACTGGTACTGCATATGATGGTGTGTATAGACAGTATGGACAGGATCTGAATAGAAAAGGTATGTACAGCAGTAGTCATATAGCATGAGCCTTGACTAGAATACAGTATATACATATGAAGTGGGTTAAACAGTATGTAAGGTACAGGGTAGAGTACCGGATGGTAGCCGGCTAGTAACAGTGACTAAGTTCAGAGAAGGGTACTGGGAAGAGTCCAGCTAGTGTTGACTATTTAACAGTGATGACCTGGAAATAGAAGCAGTTTTTTAGTCTCTCGGACTCAGCTTTGATGCGCCTGTACTGTCTCTGCCTTCTAGATGGTAGCGGGGTGAACATGTAAAAGCAGACTAATTACAACATGGCCTCTTTATTTTTTTCCTTCTCATCATCCACTCAAAATATTTCATGAAAAGCTGAACGACGAAGGAACATTTGGTCATTTCCCTTGTGACGACCTGCAATTGAAATGAGACAACTTATTAAAACATGGATTGCCAATTAGTCGTTATTAAAACAAACAAAAAATTAAACAAGAGGGAGAGCATGACTTGAAATGCAGAAAGACAGGGAATTGTTTGAGTCATGATGAGGCAGGGCAGAGCTGGATGGCAGAACACAACAGACGAGAACAGCCAGGTGAGGTCTGAGATACAGACGGGGAACTGTGGAGGGAACCACAACCAAGGGCCTAATTACCCAGCATGTTAAAGCTGGGTCTCACGCCCAAACAAGCATTGTCGGAGTGGTCCCTCGGGAGATTGACAGCAAAAAGAGGCAGGTAGTGAGGAGGAGATGTGCTGCTAGTGCTGACAGTCAAAGCTCGTAATGCAAAGTCTCCGTATTGTTGTCCTTTACTCAGCTATCTCAGTAAGATAATCATCTTCATTTCAACGTGTTCTAATTGAATGATTATGATCTGTCTGTCTGTGGGCGTGTGTGGCAGTGTCTTATATCCCACATCCTCATTTCAAAACAGTTATGGGACATAGAGGTCAATGGGTTAATGGATTACTTTATTGACCACTTTACTGCCTGTATGTCCTTAGAGTTTGACATTGTTGAAGAGCATGAGGCGACTAACGATCGGTGCATCAGGAATAATGGCGTGTCAGGGGTGTCAAGAAGGCCAGTCAAGAAGAACTCCACAGAGAATCAACCTGATTTAACAGAGAACCTGTCCCTCTCTATGTACCGTGTGTAAACGGAGACAGGAGGAATCCAAACTGAACAGTGATTCATGAAAATATCCTTAAAATATATACTATAAATAGAGGTAGCGTGATAGGAATGATAATTTCCTGTTTTATATGTGTGTGATGAGAGTGTTAATTGTCTTGCCAGTCTTGGTCTTATGGGCATTGACTCAAAGAGGTGCATCTGTGATAGTGTTAGCCCCTCGGCATGCTGGAGGTGAATTAATAGGCATACCATGGCACCTTTTCATATTAAACTAAACCTTTCCACAGACTCCACTGTCCAGACCAATGAACGTGGTGCTGTGGGGCCAGACAGGACCTGACAGGAGGACAAATCGCCTCGCTTTTCACTCCTCTTTGAGCAGCACCTCACCTATCTCTCCCGTCACATTAGAGGAGATGCGCCATTTCATCACCCGGTCGATCCCCCACAGCACTGGCCGGCTGCTCCCCATGCCCCCCTCCCAGCCACCCCATGCTCAGAGAGCCTCATCTACATATGGCTTCTGGCCTTGCTCGCCAGCCCTAGCCCCCCGATGAAGAATCACTGTGTCAAACGGGGAGCTCATTAAACTTTTATACCYAGATTGTTGTGCTACCCTCGGCCTTCCCGGTATCCGTTCCCCCACAAGCCCCTTTGGCTTTTTGCCCTCCAGGCAGAAAGCGTACGCAAAATCCACATGGTGGTGGGTTCAGAAATGTGGTGAAAGTAGGAGGGTAGACATGGAAAATGAGCTGATTCCCTTATTACAATTTAGGACATGCATCAGATTCGGCTTGACCACAGGCCCTAGCAGAGAATCTTTCCAGAGTGTGTTAGACACTGAGCTATTAGATCATTAGCACTGCCTCCGGTGGAAATTCCTGTTACATCGTTAGGCATCTCCTGGCCTTTAAGAATCCAGCCTTCGGGAATGTTGCTCTGTCTCCTTCTTGCGTGTCCAGATCCAGAGCCAAGGTCCTCTCGTGTTGCTACTCTGAGAATCATGCACTGATACCTTCCCTTGGGAACAGATTTGACCAATCATCCGTCAGAGGAAGAGAGAAAAAGACCTCTGGATCCATTGATCTCACCTTCAGGATGCATGACTGTCAATAGAGCTGTGGATGATATATCAGGCAGAAAGCTTTCTCAGCGATTCTCTAATCTCTGTTTCCCTGACAGTAATCCAGTTTGATTTTGGTTTAATCTGCTCAACATAACATACTACACTTCCACATGCAAGATGTCCTTGTGAGTAGCAAACACAAGAAAATCGGCCAAACAAATTTGTCCCAACAAATCCCTGTGAATATCAATCATAATCCAGCACACCATAAACGATGAACATTATCCTGTGCAAATCATAATCAATCATTGGAGTCTCATTGTTGTCCTAAGAACACAAAATAGTACTGAAAGAGATGAAACTACCAAACATGTGGATTTGAGCTGTATTTAAATTACCAATAGGGGCCAGCAATAGCATAGATGTACACCACAGTAGTTAAGTGTTGACTCCCTGTCTAGACAATCCTGTTTGTCTTTATGTGACATCTCAGTAATGTGTTTTAACACCCATCCACCTCCTCTTTGCATACAATCTGCCCTCAGCATCGCCAAGACTAAACGTCTAAAAGCGTTTTCTCAGCCACCTACCCTAAAGCGCCAAGCTGTGAACTTAAGCAAAAGGTCATCGACCCACAGTATCTGTGAATGAGATGAAACCCATGTCCAGAGCTGCTGATAAACACCTGTGATTATCATTTGGTTGGGGAAAGAGAGGCGGGAAACAAAAGAGAAGGAAAGGCTCTGCTGATATAGAACGCCGCTGTTAGAAGCGGCCCATTTGATTGTCCAATGAGTCAATTCATAAACAAAGTTAGTCAGAGGAGGCCTCTATAATTTGATTGTATTCAATTAGAGATGTACAACTTGAATCGATTGAAATTGTACAGCATCTTTTCTATCATATATAGTCATTTCAGAGATAGGCATCTCCTGTCATGCTTAAATCTGGCATATTTCCCACTAATTAGTTCTATGTTCGCTCATTGGAATATAACACCCTTTACCGTCAACAGCTTTCATAAAATAAGCTATTTGGTGTCCTGCTCCTACGAGCTACAACACAGCAACACTGTGGAATCGATGAATGGACAGCCCACTGAACAAATATCCCAGCTCCAGTACATATTAAAGGTCAAACGCTCAGTGGACAATATCACTAATAAGTGCGACTGTTATACGACTGTTATCTCCACCACCAATTTGTAGACATGTGCTGTGATAACCTCAACTGCCCTTCAAATTAAGCTAAAAGCCAACACTCAACATGTGACTGCGAGTGGACAGAAATGGCTGCACAAATGTGACAGCAACCGCAATAGGCAGTGGAATGATGCTATTAGGCTCTGAGACTTGCATAGAACACAAAGCGATTGGGATTAATCCATTAACCTTGGGTTGGGATGATGCAGACCATACCAAGGTTCATCGAAAAGTAAATGGAAGCATTTACACTAATGTTTCAGTGGAAAATAGGCCTTTAATGAGGTGTGAGTGCTGCTTTGCAGTGCGGTTGTGGACGGAAAGGACATTTGATCGGGTGGCACTACATTGCTTCTCATTACTGAGCTAAATGAGTTCACATTCAGCCGCTTAATTTAGCCATTTCCACTAAATGTGTATTTGGGAAATCAACATGGCCGCTTGAAATAACCTTTGTGCAGAAGCTATTCATTGCACAGTTTCAACTGTTTAATGATTGGGAAGACCCAGAATAGTGTCCCTACTGCTCTTCCTTAGACATGGGTATCAACAAACAGTTGACATTAGCACTACATTCACTAAAAGACCTCAATCACAACAACAGCCAAATGATACATGCAAATGAAGTAATGATTATCTCATTAGTAGTTCAAAAGTAAACACATTTAAGGAAGTGTGATCCATGCAAGGTACAGTACCACGCAACACAGTGTAGAAGGCGGTGAATATCAAGCAGACACAGTGCTGAGTAGGCTAACAAAGATTGCACTGTCACAGGATGGGAAAGTGACAGGTTATTTTAGATCGGAGTTGAGAAGGCAGTGTGAAGTTTAGGCAAACTCATCAGGGTTCAAACAAATGATACATTTTAACTAGGCAGGATATGCCTCTGCTCAGAGATCAGTGATGTGCCCTTCACTCCAGTCCCAAACTGCTTCAATTAACTCTTTAATCAACTATACATTTCCCCCCTATCTAAATCAACTTCTTTTGATACATTTTTGTCTGTTCACTATAATTCAGCTTTCAGCTGCAAATAAACCGTACTATATCTTCATAGCTCTGTTCATGAGTTCCATTACATAGAGTTACCAACTCTACATTCAGACAGCAGGTAGAGTCTTTTTAGAGCTCTGCAGTGAGGAAAGGATTGACCACAATCCCTAATGTTTAACTAAGTCTATATAATAACAGTTCATATGAAACCAGTTACATCTGTTACACAGAAAACCCAATCTCTCCCATCATTCATCATTAGCGAAGTTTACGTACCAACCCATTCAGCGACATGTACTCAAACGCACACTCTCTCCTGGAACAAGCAGCCCATCCCATAATGTACGTGTGTCGACCAAGACAGCGCCTCCACACGCCTGCAATTTCATCTTGATCATGTGAACAACAACGACGAGCCCCACCAGGGACACTATCACTCTGTAGGCAAAAACCCATTTCTGTTGGGAGCTCAGAAAACCCAGATGCAATTTGATGAGGCGAAGATTTCTGAGAGTGGGTACCACCGAATAATTTCCTTCTCTCAAATTACAGGTTTGACATTTGAGAGATTTACTACTTGTGAGTGCACTCTCACCTTTTCCCTTCTTTTTTGACGTGACTAATGGAGGCTGTGAGCGATCCTCCTGCAGTGGAGAAGAAACAGTGGTGCAACGCATCCTCCCCTCACCTTTCCCACCTCAACTTCTTCAAGTGGAACATGAGTTGTGACACGTGAGAACCTCTCCTGACGATATCACTGTTAATATCCAACCTGACATAATAACAAGGAGCAAGGACACAGAGGTTCACATACTTTAAAATGGGAGGAAATAGCAGTTCTGGCATTTAAAAATGAATTGCAGTTGCATGCCTGAGACCTTTGCCTACTGTACAGCATATGAATGATAAATACAATTCTCCCCGCAACTTTCATCAGTACCTATTCACATTTTAGCTGACCTTCTCCTCTTCCCTGTTCCATGTGTAATCTAACCTTAGTTGGGAGGTTATTTCACAGTTCGAATATAATCAAACTGCCATTGCACCGAGATTTTGAGACATTTTGATGTGATGAAGGTTAAAGCTATCTTCCTCTTTTTTCATCTCTTCTAACATAATCTGTATGGCTTCATATAGCTTGAAATGCACAGCGTCTGTCTACAGCAAAGCAGCAGAACCCTACTGCAGTCAACCCCTGCTGTAATCTAGCAGAGCCCAGCTGTTTCAGCAGAGCAGGGGTGGCCTTTATTACGCAGGGTTCATAGAGGTCCGCCTGCAGCCGCCTAGACCTTTTCTTTATCGCCGCGGCCCAGTGGAGCACGGTTTCAGGCACATGTGACTGCAGGAGATCGAGGGCGGGAGGAAGACACAGAGAGACATAGAGAAAGAATGAGAGATCCCTGGCAACTTTAAAACAAAATCAAATCAAATCAAATTGTATTGGTTGCATACACGTGTTTAGCAGATGTTACTGCAGGTGTAGCGAAATGCTTGTGTTTCTAGCTCAGACAGTACAGTAATATCTAACAAGTAATATCTAACAATTTCACAACAAATACCCAATACACACAAATCTAAGTAAAGGAATGGAATGTATAAATATATGGACGAGCAATGTGAGAGCGACATAGAATAGAATAGTATAGAATACAGTATACAGTGGGGCAAAAAAGTATTTAGTCAGCCACCAATTGTGCAAGTTCTCCCACTTAAAAAGATGAGAGAGGCCTGTAATTTTCATCATAGGTACACTTCAACTATGACAGACAAAATGAGAAAAAAAATTCCAGAAAATCACATTGTAGGATTTTTTATGAATTTATTTGCAAATTATGGTGGAAAATAAGTATTTGGTCACCTACAAACAAGCAAGATTTCTGGCTCTCACAGACCTGTAACTTATTCTTTAAGAGGCTCCTCTGTCCTCCACTCGTTACCTGTATTAATGGCACCTGTTTGAACTTGTTATCAGTATAAAAGACACCTGTCCACAACCTCAAACAGTCACACTCCAAACTCCACTATGGCCAAGAACAAAGAGCTGTCAAAGGACACCAGAAACAAAATTGTAGACCTGCACCAGGCTGGGAAGACTGAATCTGCAATAGGTAAGCAGCTTGGTTTGAAGAAATTAACTGTGGGAGCAGTTATTAGGAAATGGAAGACATACAAGACCACTGATAATCTCCCTCGATCTGGGGCTCCACGCAAGATCTCACCCCATGGGGTCAAAATGATCACAAGAACGGTGAGCAAAAATCCCAGAACCACATGGGGGGGCCTAGTGAATGACCTGCAGAGAGCTGGGACCAAAGTAACAAAGCCTACCATCAGTAACACACTACGCCGCCAGGGACTCAAATCCTGCAGTGCCAGACGTGTCCCCCTGCTTAAGCCAGTACATGTCCAGGCCCGTCTGAAGTTTGCTAGAGAGCATTTGGATGATCCAGAAGAAGATTGGGAGAATGTCATATGGTCAGATGAAACCAAAATAGAACTTTTTGGTAAAAACTCAACTCGTCGTGTTTGGAGGACAAAGAATGCTGAGTTGCATCCAAAGAACACCATACCTACTGTGAAGCATGGGGGTGGAAACATCATGCTTTGGGGCTGTTTTTCTGCAAAGGGACCAGGACGACTGATCCATGTAAAGGAAAGAATGAATGGGGCCATGTATCGTGAGATTTTGAGTGAAAACCTCCTTCCATCAGCAAGGGCACTGAAGATGAAACGTGGTTGGGTCTTTCAGCATGACAATGATCCCAAACACACCGCCCGGACAACGAAGGAGTGGCTTCGTAAGAAGCATTTCAAGGTCCTGGAGTGGCCTAGCCAGTCTCCAGATCTCAACCCCATAGAAAATCTTTGGAGGGAGTTGAAAGTCCGTGTTGCCCAGCAACAGCCCCAAAACATCACTGCTCTAGAGGAGATCTGCATGGAGGAATGGGCCAAAATACCAGCAACAGTGTGTGAAAACCTTGTGAAGACTTACAGAAAACGTTTGACCTCTGTCATTGCCAACAAAGGGTATATAACAAACTATTGAGATAAACTTTTGTTATTGACCAAATACTTATTTTCCACCATAATTTGCAAATAAATTCATAAAAAATCCTACAATGTGATTTTCTGGATTTTGTTTTCTAATTTTGTCTGTCATAGTTGAAGTGTACCTATGATGAAAATTACAGGCCTCTCTCATCTTTTTAAGTGGGAGAACTTGCACAATTGGTGGCTGACTAAATACTTTTTTGCCCCACTGTATACATATGAGATGAGTAATGCAAGTTATGTCAACATTATTAAAGTGACTAGCGTTCCCATCCATTAAATTGGCCAGTAATTTCAAGTCTATGTATATAAGCAGCAGCCTCTATGTGCTAGTGATGGCTATTTAACAGTCTGATGGCCTTGAGATAGAAGCTGTTTTTCAGTATATCGGTCCCACCTTTGATGCACCTGTACTGACCACACCTTCTGGATGATAGTGGGGTGAACAGGCAGTGGCTCGGGTGGTTGTTGTCCTTGATGATCTTTATGACCTTCCTGTGACATTGGGTGSTGTAGGTGTCCTGGAGGGCAGGTAGTTTGCCCCCGGTGATGCGTTGGGAAGACCGCACCACCCTCTGGAGAGCCCTGCGGTTGCGGGCGGTGCAGTTGCCATACCAGGCGGTGATACAGCCCGTCAGGATGCTCTCAATTGTGCATCTGTAAAAGTTTGTGAGGGTTGTAGGTGCCACGCCAAATTTCTTCAGGCCCCTGAGGTTGAAGAGGCGCTGTTGCACCTTCTTCATCACACTGTCTACGTGGGTGGACCATTTCAGTTTGTCAGTGAAGCTTTCCACCTTCTCCACTGTGGTCCCGTCGATGTGGATAGGGGGGTGATCCCTCTGCTGTTTCCTGAAGTCCACGATCATCTACATTGTTTTGTTGATGTTGAGTGACAGGTTGTTTTCCTGCACCACACTCCCAGAGCCCTCACCTCCTCCCTGTAGGCTGTCTCGTCATTGTTGGTAATCAAACATTGGTTCCTCACATGAAATAGTGCAGTTAAACAATCTTTTCAACTTAAAGAAGTATTCCTGAGTAACGAATGACTGAGGAAAACCTGAGAACAGCTCCTGAAGCAATTTCATGTTTAAACCCTTCCCTCAGCACAGCTCGGCTGTTGGAAGAAAGAGATAAAGAACATCAGCGACAGATGCATCTTTAAAGGCTGCCAATAACTCAGGCTAAAGTATACTGAAGGAGCAGCATTTGTTCCATAAGCTCAAATCATGTTCATGCAGTTTTCCTGGTCCTGAGGATAGTTTTTTATGTACTCAGTGTTTTCCAGCATTATACAGCTCCAGATGGCAGAAGAATGGCCCACCGTTATGTGAAATCTTAAGTGCTTCAGAAGTCATTAAATATGAGGTTGCTGCCTAATGTTTAATTGGACGTGATTTTGTTTCGTTTTGCCAAATTGAAACATAGCAATGTTGCAATTGCATGTAATTGCTTTTAGTGAATGCTACATGCCCTGAACTGAGAGAAGACTTTATATTACTAACAATATAAGGCATGGATGGATAACTGCCTAATACTGTTAGATTCCCACCATCCCGAAGCGATCAACATTGAAAGCCATGACATTATCTAATCGGGAGCCGGGGACTATAAGGTTCCATCTGCATTTTTATAGTTATTGACATAGCCTTGTTTTGTTCAATGTTCTCTACCTAGTAGGTACTCTAAATTCCCCAATTCATGTTGTTAAGTTCAAAAGAATACAAGATAAAAAATAGCTGAAAACATTCAAACCAATGATACTTTGTAACTTCAAAGCCAATTATCTCAGAACCCTCTTGTTGCAGATAGAACCTTATAGTTCCAAACTCTCGCAATGACAATTAGCATGTCATAAAAACTAACATTTTTACATGTAATTATGGCCAGCCGTAGAGAATATTTGTATTTCTGGATCTTTGAGGAAACGAGGACATGCAGGCTGAGGATTTTTCCAGGAAATTCCAAGCCTCTGCAGGGTACTTGCCTAAATAACAAGCTGACTTGGACTGACTTGTCATATTTTAATGAGCATCCATGAACACAAACAGCAGACAGATGACAAGAGTATTCTGGCATGACAAATCACAGCCTGATCTTCAGTCAATCTTCAATGAAAAGAGATGAGGGGTAATGCGGACACCAAAGCCCTGTGCCTTGGTCTGAGGAAGTGATGTTTGGACAAATAGAGCACAGCTCTTATGACCTCAGCCTCCCAGGACAGACTTTGGGACAAGCTTACAGATGTAAACTCTTGCCCAAAAGCAGGTGCCAAGTACAGGGAAGTGGGTCTCTGTGCCAGGCCTCTGGGAGAGCGCACACACACACTCGTGATATGAGTGAGAACTACCTGGGTGTGCCAGAGGGGAATCAATTAGAGCCAAGTGTGATGTTGTGTATGGTGTAACAGTGATGTAGCAGAGATGCTGTTATAACTGCAAAACAGTGATCTCCACAGAAAAAGATCACGCTAGGTGCCCTAGAAAGCCATGACAAACAATGCAGTAGACAATAACCTACCTGCACAAAGTAAGTCCCAATTACAACAGACCAATTGTTCTACAACCTTTCTACAAACCCAAAACTTTCAGAACAATGTATGCTATGAAGTTTTGGTATAATTTCCATGGTAGGTTAGCAGACAAAGTGTAATTGGCAGCTTAAAATGAAAACTTTCTACCCCAAAACATGTATCAAGCGGCAGTGGAAAGTAAGAGTGACAGGCTTTCAAAATGAACCACAGATAATTGAAAAACAGGAAAACTGACAGTGAGAAACCAAAAGTATGAGAGAAACAGAGAGTCAATTACCTATGGGACAAGAGTGTATCACAGTTTTGAGTGATCGGGGAAACCATTTAATGCAGGAAGTTAGAGCCAAGGCCCCTTGTTGAGTGGCAGGCATCCCACAGCGCTCCATTATCCTGGGCCTAGATGAGGCCAAGGAAATGAAATGGTGGACGGGTGTCAGAAGCTGGGAGGGATGCCAGCTAACACGGAGCCTGCGGACCCCACGCTGGGCATGGCGTAGCCCGGATTAGGCCGCCATTAAAGCTCCTCCGTTCATCCTATCAGTCCTTCGGCAGGGGTCCTCACCTCTCTGAGCTCAACAATACCTCCCATGAAGGGTTAAAGATGTGTTAAACACTGCCAGGTGGACTTTAGCCATGATCCCAAAGCTCAGCAAAACACTATGGAGAGAGTCATCCATTTCATCCAGTGTTTCAATCTTCTTGGTGCAGAGTATCTCGCTGAAACATGTCCACACATGTAAGACTGATGGAGAATGTTCTGTGGTGTAAGCAACAAGAAGCTATTTTCTGTTTTTTAGGAGTTATTATTGAGTTTCGAACCCTCACACTGCCATGCTGCTGCTTTCGACCAAGTTTCACACAGGGGGGTGGGGGTGTGGACCAATGGTAACCGTGTAGAGATTCTTGAGGGGAATATCAAAAACCTTGAACTAACTTTGATGCTGTGTCAGTGTTGACTACATTGGTCCACATTATATTTCACCCATTACAGAAATAACAAACTGATAACAGGGCATCTAGTAATTTTGTAATCTCACCCAGGTAGAGATCGACCACGCTGGTTGTGTTTGGTGTTCTCTACGGGTGAGGTGATCCATGAAAGCAGCATCCCTGTCACTCCTACCTCTGCGGGACAAGGTTGGGGGACAGTGGGAGGTCATGGCAATTACTCTATGTTGCTCCACAGAGTGCACCATGGAAGTCATACATAATTCATGGTGAGGCTGTCAAATTAAGCTTTAGCACTACACATTTGCTATTACCAGATGCCACTGAAAAACTGGCCACATGAGCAGTGTTATGCAGACGAAAATGGCATGGTTATGGAAAAAAGGTCATGTTCATTTTATTTATTTTTATTTCACCTTTATTTAACCAGGCAGGCCAGTTGAGAACCAGTTCTCTTTTACAACTGCGATCTGGCCAAGATAAAGCAAAGCAGTGCGACAAAAACAACAACACAGAGTTACACATGGGATAAACAGACGTACAGTCAATAACACAATAGAAAAATATATGTACAGTGTGTGCAAATGTAGTAAGATAAGGGAGGTAAGGCAATAAATAGGCCACAGTGGCGAAATAATGTACACAAGCTCACAGAGACACTTAAAACACGAAACACACAGAGAGACCACCTCACCCCATGTGTCAATCTTGTTTGCACGGATACATATATTTAAGATGTGCACATGAGTGCGGCAAAAACACCTCTTCGACTGTCAAGGAAGCCGGACTCCAAGGTCGKTCCATGGTCAAACACATTACAGGACCATTTCAGAGCCCGTTAAAAGCCTCTTATTATCCTAAGAACTCATTCCAGATCCTCAGATTCCTGTGTCTGCGGCATGGCCCTCGAATGAAGGCTGTGATGATCTACAGGAGTACCAGGATGAAGTGAACCCCAATACAGTTATTCTGATGGATGGCCTCCATAACGATTGACTCATTTCTCACTAAATGAAGTTCCCGAAAAAGAAAGCGCAAAGGCTTTGATTCATTCAAATTGGTCGAGGACGAGGATAAGCTGAGTGATTTAGGGTGACATGACGTTGCTGATGTTCCCGGATCTGCGCTTAAGTAATTCCGTTATGTGATCAGCGATAAATAATTGCGAGAAAAGATAATAGACATGAGTGATGTGACTCACATTTGTTTGGTTGTTTTGACATACAGTCATTTGTGCAAGTGAGGGAAAATCCTACTCAGTCTCCGAAGATTTCAGAAAAACAGAAAAAAATTGTAAAAGCCGTGGAACATTCACCACTGTATGGCTATGGGTAGAGAGAATACCCATAAAAAATAAATTGTTTTTGATGATTGAAACCCTTATCTGAATATGATTAACTCTGCCTCTCTACAGTGCTGGTGGCAATGAACGTCAATCTTCTGAATCGTGGTGAGGAAATTAAACCAGAGAGCAGCCTTGTGATATGGCACGAGAGGATTTCCTCCTGCTCGTTCGACCGCAGCACAAGCTCCTCATTACTTCCCAGACCATGAAGAGAGAGCACTCACCTTTTTTAACAAGCCCCAGTAAATGTCACACTGTAATTTGACAAGAACACATTTCCTACGGTGAAGGTGTTTGGCAGCAAATTTTGCCTGCAAATCATCCCTCTACAAATCCTCTCTTTAATGCTCGCCCCAAAAAATACATTGGAAAGGATATTCCTAAAATAATGGCATCCAGAGACAGAGATCCAGTTGGTAAATGTTGATCGAGACATTGCGGTCATGGACGGACCCTGTTCAATGACCCCATGCTGTAAAAGGAACATTGATCCCTGTAGATGACACTGCCATCAGATTTCTATCCACTATCAGATGATGATGACAGTTACAGTATACTGATGTGGGACTAAAACAGTCAAAGGGCTGTGCATTAAGAATGGCAATGTTATGTCTTACACAGCTGTTCAGATCTATCAGCTTAGAGTCTAAGTGATTCGTCTGACCTTCAAAACCATCCTGTGTCCATTCTGTTAAGTTCATGACATAGTAATGGGAGTTTGAGGTAATGGGTGTCTAGTTTTGATATAGAAAACATCAGTGTGCCGATGGATGGTGGGAAGTGTTTTTTTTATGCCCAAATACTAGATATCCGGCTCACACATAAAAAGCTCAGACTGTTTTGGTTTCAAGATGGAAAACCCACAGTGGATGGAGACTACAGGCCCTCAAATAGCTCTCATGTCATTGAAAAGTCATGGTAATACTTAGTATAGTTGCGCTTATACCTGTGTAATAACATGATAATTACCTGTACAGTAACATTGCAATTACTTCTATGACATCTCAATTATTCCAATTCCACACTGTTAGAGATACTGTGCCATATCTACCGCCTAATGATGTTTGGAATGGTGCAAAAGACAGCCCGATCGTGATAATGCATTTTACGATTTCAATTCTATTCATATTTTCAAGTATTAAAACAGTAACATTAGACTCCAGCTTGTTATGTACTGATTCATGTTACCATACCAGAACGCATGAATTACTTTACATCTATAAGGAATGTATATGTTGGGATCAATGAAGGAATATGGAAAGTTACTGAGAGTGGAAGCTTCATATTCTGTCCCATGTTTCTGAGAAGAGAGGTGAAAGGCAATTGTTAGTCTCTGATCAGGCAGGCCGGCTGTGGAACTAGGGAGGAGTGAGGAATGCGTCTCGAGGTCAAATCAACAGATGAAGTGAGAAGAAACCTCTGGGAGGGGGGCCAGAGAGGCCCACCACAATGCTTCTCCTGCTACAGTACTATCTCACACATACATGCCATGCCATTGAAGGTTTTAATAACAGTCTGTGACTACACCAGTGAGAGGAACCAATCAAATTCCTGCCTAGAAACAGAGATATATTGGTTGTCTATGTGTAAGGAGTTGACCACGCCTATTAGAAGGTTATAAATATATGTGCTTGTGTAATCATGCCTTGTCTTTGCAGCTGTGTGACCCAGTGGGTGAATAAACTTGTTTTGAGCTTTTTCTAGATGTCTGTTTGAGTTTTTACTCAGTTTGTTCAGAACATAACAGTTCAAATCAATTAGCATTAAGATATGGTATGAAATTCATATTTAATTGCTCAATGTTCTAGCAGTGGTTGCCTCAGAAACTGAGACTGCAGAGAAACATTTAACAGAGATGTCTAAATATATCTACACAAAGTCTTTATCTGTTCCCTGGCTGATAATAAGTCCAGCGCTGCAACCTGGTCTCAGAGCATTTTGTATTATTCTGTAAATCCCAGAAAATCCATTTCCAAATCCAATCCATATGTTACGTTTCGTATGGTATGTATTAATTTGTGGATGTCCATGACCGATTACGTATGATATGTTACGAATAACAAGTTGTATTATATGTTATGAATTTTCTAAATGTACAATATGTTGCGAATTTGCAAAACATACAATATGTTACGAATTTGCAAAAGGTATTATATGTCACGAATTCTAGCTAGATGGCTATGTGACTAACGTTAGCTAGCTGGTGTTAGGGTTAGGTGTTAGGATTAAGTTAAGGAGCTAGGTGAAAGGGTTCAGCTTAATTAAGGGAAGGGGTAGCTTAAAGGGTTAAGGAAGAGGGTTAGGGGAAGGGTTAGCTAAAGGGTTAAGGGTAGGGTTAGCTAACATGCTAAGTAGATGCAAAGTAGCTCATTAGAGAAAATGCAAAAATTCTCTGTGATGAGATTTGAACTTGCAACATTGGGTTGCTAGACATTGGAGTTATACACCCACCCATCCACCTCGACGAACCATCCTACTTTTAAGTAACCATCTGTCTTATGTAACCATATGAAACGTAACATACAGTCCATTTGGAAAGTATTCATACACCTTGACTTTTCCCACATTTTGTCACGTTACAGCCTTATTCTAAAATTGATTAAAAAATAATAATAATCTCAACAAACTACACACAATACCACATAATGACAAAGCAAAAGTAGGTTTTTCGGGAAAAAAATTGCATTCATTACAAATAAAAAACTTAAATATCAAATTTCCATAAGTATTCAGACCCTTTACTCTGTACTTTGTTGAAGTATCTTTGGCAGCGATTACAGCCTTGAGCCGTCTTGGGTATGGCGCTACAAGCTCGGCACACCTGTATTTGGGGAGTTTTTCCCATTCTTCTCTGTAGATCCTCTCAAACTCTGTCAGGTTCCACAGCTATTTTCAGGTCTCTCCAGAGATGTTCGATTGTGTTCAAGTCTGGGCTCTGGCTGGGCCACTCATGGACATTTAGAGACTTGTCCAGAAGTCACACCTGCGTTGTCTTGGCTGTGTGCTTAGAGTCGTTGTCCTGTTGGAAGGTGAACTTTCGCCCCAGTCTGAGGTCCTGAGAATCTTGTTTCTCATGGTCTGAGAGTCCTTTAGATACCATTTGGCAAACTCCAAGCGTGCTAACATGTGCATTTTACTGAGGAGTGGCTTGCATCTGGTCACTCTACCATAAAGGCCTGATTGGTGGTGTGCTGCAGAGATGGTTGTCCTTCTGGAAGGTTCTCCCATCTCCACAGAGGAACTATGGAGCTCTGTCAGTGTGAGCTCAAATTTGAGTCTCATAGCAAATGGTCTGAATACTTACGTAAATAAGGTATTTCTGTTTTATCTTTAATACCTTTGGAAACATTTGTAACAATCAGTTTTTTGCTTTGTCATTATGGGGTATTGTGTGTAGACTGATGAGGTAAAACATTTATTTAATTCATAATATAAAAAATTAAATAGAAAACACATTATAAAAACCACAGAGACACTCTTCAAATTCCCCTTTCAATCAAGTAAAATGAAAAAAACATAATTTCCCCCAACAAGATACGGTGTAAAATCAGTGTTCTGCAACTGTGTACATTACAACAATAATTACAATAATTACAACAATAATTTTGTAATGTAACAAAAATGTAAGTGGTCTGAATACTTTCCGAATGCACTGTATCATACTAATTTGAGTGTCCCGGATGTACAGTTGAAGTCGGAAGTTTACATACACCTTAGCCAAATACATTTAAAATCAGTTTTTCACAATTCTTGACATTTAATCCAAGTAAAAATTCCCTGTCTTAGGTCAGTTAGGATCACCACTTTATTTTAAGAATGTGAAATGTCAGAATAAGAGTGGAGAGAATTATATATTTCAGCTTTTCTTTCTTTCTTTCATCATATTCCCAGTGGATCAGAAGTTGACATACACTCAATTAGTATTTGGTAGCGTTGCCTTTAAATTGTTTAACTTGAGTCAAACATTTTGGGTAGCCTTCCACAAGCTTCCCACAATAGGTTGGGTGGATTTTGGGCCATTCCTCCTGACAGAGCTGGTGTAACTGAGTCAGGTTTGTAGGCCTCCTTGCTCGCACACGCTTTTTCAGTTCTGCCCAAAAAAATTCTATTGGATTGAGGTCAGGGCTTTGTGATGGCCACTCCAACACCTTGACTTTCTTGTCCCTAAGTAATTTTGCCACAACTTCAGAAGTATGCTTGGGGTCATTGTCCATTTGGAAGACCCATTTGCGACCAAACTTTAACTTCCTGACTGATGTCTTGAGATGTTTCTTCAATATATCCACATAATTTTCTTTCCTGATGATGCCATCTATTTTGTGAAGTGCAGGAGGGTCCTGCAGCAAAGCATCCCCACAACATGATGCTGCCACCCCCGTCCTTCACGGTTGGGATGGTGTTCTTCAGCTTACAAGCCTCCACCTTTTTCCTCCAAACATAACGATGGTCATTATGGCCAAACAGTTCTATTCAGACCAGAGGACATTTCTCCAAAAAGTACGATCTTTGTCCCCATGTGCAGTTGCAAACCGTAGTCTGGCTTTTTCATGGCGGTTTTGGAGCAGTGGCTTCTCCTTGCGGAGCGGCCTTTCAGGTTATGTCGATATAGGACTCGTTTTACTGCGGATATAGATACTTTTGTACCTGTTTCCTCCAGCATCTTCACAAGGTCCTTTGCTGTTGTTCTGGGATTGATTTGCACTTTTCGCACCAAAGTACGTTCATCTCTAGGAGACAGAACGCGTCTCCTTCCTGAGCGGTATGACAGCTGAGGTCTTGGCTGATTTCTTTTGATTTTCCCATGATGTCAAGCAAAGAGGCACTGAGTTTGAAGGTAGGCCTTGAAATACATCCACAGGTACACCTCCAATTGACTCAAATTATGTCAATTAGCCTATCAGAAACTTCTAAAGCCATGACATCATTTTCTGGAATTTTCCAAGCTGTTTAAAGGCACAGTCAACTTAGTGTATGTAAACTTCTGACCCACTGGAATTGTGATACAGTGAATTATAAGTGAAATAATCTGTCTGTAAACAATTGTTGGAAAAATTACTTGTGTCATGCATACAGTAGATGTCCTAACCAACTTGCCAAAACTATAGTTTGTTAACAAGAAATATGCGGAGTGGTTGAAGAACAAGTTTTAATGATTCCAACCTAAGTGTATGTAAACTTCCGACTTCAACTGTATATTTACTATGTTACCTCTCGTCTATGAGACCAGGCTGGCCCAGCCAGTCCAGCCATGCTCAGCCTGTGCGGAGCGGAGCATTGTGGTACACACAGAAGCCCCAGCTTTGTAGGACAGGCTTCATGGAGAGGGACGGATCAAAAGGAGAGGGAAGCCAGTTGGGGTGAGGCTCTCTCTACTCTCTAACATCTTCCTTTGCCTTTTTGCAGACCTCTCACTGTCCAGCCAAATTGATTTTTTCTCCTCAGCAGGCAGTTAAGAGAAAGAAAAGAAAAGACCCTGCTGGATAAGAGCAGCTCAGACCACTGCCAACAGGACACCCTCTCTTTACCTAGTAGAGGGATTCACAAGTGGAAATGTTAGTGGGGACTCCCCTCAAAACTCCCCTTTCATAATCTCTAAATGAAAGTGTAGCTTGGCAGAAATAGTCTTCCAATGTCAGAGAAGGAACTCAAAGAATACACAGCAAATTTGAGGGTGTTAAAATCTCGGTCTTGAGGTAAAAAGTGTTGTGAGTGTTATATCTGAAGGTTTATTGTAGTGGGGGAAAAACCAGTGGGATTTAAATTGATCTTCCCTACCTTGGCAGTCATTCATAATGCAGTTGCGGGCGATTCAAAGTAAAAATTGTTGGATATCCTAACGCTGGATTCTAATAGGAATGATATATCACTTTGCAAGCCAGCATAATGTGACTTGCCGATGTGGCCTGCAAACCAGGAATTTCAGACCACTGTGTTATGCTAACACTAGGCTGTCCAAGTATGGTATTGTCAAAAATAGTAATGCATTGTCATAAATCATTTTATTTTTATGATAAAATATTCACTCACTTGGTGAAGGCTACAGCAAACAGTCATGGGTGGTACTGGTACCTCTCAAATTCACTGGAAAGACATCCTAGTAAATAAATATGCAAATTTAAACCCCTCAATGTTAAAACAACACCCCAAAACGAGTTGCTGTAACACCACAAGTGTTAATTCCATAACACTGAGAAAGTGTAACAGCATCAGCTCTAATAAAGTGTTAAGTTAAGTCGGAACATGCAACATCCATGGTATTAGGGACCCAAAACTCTTGGGGTGTTAGCTTATCAACATTTTGAAAAGTGTTACAACAAGAATTACAGCTGTAATGTAACAAAAATGTAAGTGGTCTGAATACTTTCCGAATGCACTGTATCATACTAATTTGAGTGTCCCGGATGTACAGTTGAAGTCGGAAGTTTACATACACCTTTGAGATGGTCACATATAATTTCTAAGAAAGTGTTACATTTAACACTGTGGGTGTTCAAATCCGCCCGCAATTTGCTGTGTGTATGTGAAATGTAATATGAAAACATCAACAGTAGCTGGTTTCTTGTATACAAGTAGACAAAGAAGTGAATAACTGCGCATTTTAATGCTATTGCTAGCCGATACTTAAGTGATAATGTAATTGTTGAGATTTCATCCTTTTTTTAAATTGAATATCCGAAACATACAATAACTTGCAGTGAAGCCGCTCAAACAACTACATCATACCAGTTATCCAACAGACTCCCATTCAAAGCGACACACAGAAGCATCCAGGGTCAATCCCTGCTCAAGGGCACGTTAACAGACCAAAAAACGTGAACCCGAACCCTCCATGATCACCCCACAGTTCCCCAAAGCTGTCCTCAACCATTCGAGACCCCTCCCACAGTCCCCCCCCCTTCCCCGAAGAAATTTTTTAAATACAATTCATTCCAATCCCCACCCCCAATGCACCAACAACCAAGAAAGTGAACTAAAGAGAAAAAATACAAAAGACAGAAGAAAACAACAATGGAAAAATAAAAAAATAAAAACTCAAGCCTATTTTGGCAATATGTGTGAAGGGGAATTATAACTAACTATTATCTTGTTTTTGCCACTTATATTTTTCTATCCAGTCTGGTGCACAAAATGACATTATGGTCAATGGATTTTTGTTGCTGAGCATTTTGTTGCTGAGCACAATCCATTGTGGTAAATGCTGAGAGCATAGTTGCTATATCAGGATATTTTAGAATGAAACATTCATGGATGCAAGATAATTATGCTGAATTTACATGGGTACGTATAGTCTAAAACAATTGATCAGACTTCCTGAAGATGTAAGCAGGATAGGATTCCTCCACAGACTCTATCATCATTTAAGGCAAACAAAGATAGTTCTTTGAGAACACTGAGACATTACTTTATATAGTAAATACGCCGCCTGGAATACATCTATAAGAACACTGTGAATCACATGACGTTCCTGGCACAACCCCTGTGTGTTCGAAGCCAGCCATCACTGATAAAGCAAATAACAAGCTTTTTCTGAAAACCATGAACAAATCCACTCTCTGTTGAAACAAATACACTCTCTGTCACATCCTTATAGGCCACAGTAGAGTATTGCATTGTGGGTGGTTGACGAGGGTAACCCGTTGGTTGGAAGCTGTTTGAATCACCATTGGCCTATTAGGCAGTCCACTCCACCAAGAGGAAAAGCTACAGACTGTGGCCCATCCTCACACGCTGACTAATAATTAGTGTTGTAGCCTATCCAATGGCTTCTTGTTAAACTACAATGCCAACTGACTATGTCACAAAGCAGGCTTTTCAGAATCTGTGCAGCTCACACTGAGATATGACAGCACAGACCACTCAATACACAGGGAGGCATTCCCATTGCCAACACAGATTTAGTGATATAGAAAAGGCTCCACTTTGCTCACGCAAAAGAAAAATACTGTTAAACTCACATTACATTGCAGCTTGATCTGCGTTGTAAGATGGAGACAATTACTTTGCCGGAGTCTAAGTAAATTGTGTGCAAATATGTGGCTTGCAATACAATTATAAGGTAAACAATGTTAGCTTCTGCAGGTATTCGCTCAAATGCTACAAACATTGGAATGTATTCATACACTCGCATAAACCTTGGAAAATGGGGTCTTAGACTCTAGCAGATGCAGGGGACAGACACTGTCAGGTCAGAGTGAAGGACGATAGAACAAGTACCTCAATCTTCTTGGTTTACAAGTACAGAGAAATTATATTTCCACAAGGACGAGAGGGACACCTAAGGATTATCAGTGTTAAAGTCCCTCAGCCAGACTGCGTGCTGCCTGCTGCCTGGCCCTCACTTAACCAAACGCTTTAATCAGCTATTCCACACGGGTTGGTGCACTTTTGGGCTGACTTGGGGGTGTTTACAATCGAGATTCAACATTGTTCTCTCTTCCTCTCCCTCTCCTTCTCTTTCTCTCCGCATCCCCCTCTCTCTTTCTCCCTCTACCTCCCTCCCTCTTTCCCACTCTCTTTGTGTGCACATTTGTAGCTATACACACAGCCATGAATAATTCTCTCCAGAGGGAGGGGAAATAAATAGCTAAATCTATGTCATGACATGGCAATGAGAGTTATAGTTTCCATAAGTGCAGGCTATTCCCCGGTCCTCTTTATCTTCCATAAGACCTGACTCTGAGGTGACTTCCAGGTAGTGTCCTGTGTAATTACCCAATGGTAACTGTTTCTTAGGGTGGCTTGTGGAGTAATGAATGGTATAGGGCACTTCAGAACAATAATTGCTGACAGAACACTTAATCTATTGAGAATCTCAGCAAGGCTGCACACTGAATCAAATACGTTCCCCCTCTCTACCCTGGTATGTTCTTCACTACCATTTGACTTTACCATTCCCTTCCTGTCAGAACCCTACAGTGACAGACACTTTTCAACAACCTTGATGGACCAAGCTTTCTTTAACTGGCACAGGAATGGGTCTGTTAAATTGAAAACATTGAACAAGGATGAAGTCATTGGAGCTTGACCTGGAGGGACTATCAGCATAGCATACCCATGACACCGGACCGTTTCTAGCATTTCAGGGGCCTAAATGAGATTTGGTTGGATTTGCATGTTGTGTATTCTACTATCCAAACCAACAGTAAGCTACAAAAGTGGGTTAGGCGGTCCCTTGCAGTCCCCTACTGCATGTTGCTTATTCCTAGTAACGGCACTGCCATGACAACACCGACACTCTGAATGGCAAGTGTGAAAGTATTTCAGCTCCAACAGACAAGGATGCCACTATCTGTAATCACTGTTACCACAATGTTCCTTTTCCCAGGTGAAAAAGCATTCCCATGAGTCTCAGAGTGCTGGGATGTGATGCCTCATGTCAGCTACAACACACCCACACTGACTTGCCTGGTGATGGTTTCTGTCAGGATCTATTCTGTACCTTGTAACACTCCGTCATCACATCCCTACCTTTTGTTCTTTCACATCCCTCCTCCACAATCTCCACATTTTCACACGATGACAATGTATGACAACTTTCTGTGATTCAACCATTAGCCATGGAGTAAAGGCGCAAGGTCAAATAGTGTTGTCACATATCCCAGGCTTCTTCAGTGGAATCCTCAGCACAAGTGACAGGTACAGTACAGCCCTCACAAGTATACTCTACTGTACTCTAACATGAGCAAAGGCTTGGTGATTTGCGCACAACAACAACATATCGGTTGAAGCATTTCCATTACAAATCTGAGGGTGATTGGAAAGTCACTGTTTGGTCTATCATGTAGTGGTGACGAGGATGTCGTTGTCTCACAGTCACCACGCACCACCACGTCAGGCCAGTGACCCTGGCGCACTCTGTAGGGGACGGGAGCGCTTGGCAAGAGCTCATTGATTTTCAAGTGAGGTTTCAGGACATTGATTCAGGCCGAGTGGGCTTCGCAGCATGTCCCTGCAGATCGGGGGGGGGGGGGGGGAGAAGAGCTGGGAGCAGGTCACACAGAGGACAGCTGGAATGAGCTGTTCCTCTGTAGCCCCAAAATGCCAAAGACGTACTCAACGTAACAAACAGAGCACAAAGTGGTGGGGTACACTACAGTATAGGTGTTACACATTGTACAGCAGCTGCATCATGCTATTAGATCCGACAAGGTCTTACTGCCTCACGTCAGAATTAGACGTTCATCCGTGTTTTTCTCAAATGTCAAATTTCGAGAGTTGTTACAAACGTCAAACTGCTTAAGGTTAAATTTAGGCATTTACAGGTTAGGCATTAACTTAGAATGCTTAAGGTAAGGGTTAAGGTTTGGGATAGGCTTAAAACAAAAATATCAGAAACAACTTTCTATCGCTGGATTCAAACATGCAACCTTTGGAAGCAGAGGCGGAAGCTTACACCCATCCGCCATCTCCATCCACAACGCCGAAACCTACTTGAAGCTAAGTGCCCTCACAGTTGCCCCTAGTGGCCCGTTTCCAATTCATCTCCCGACGTCCTCAGACATGGATGGATGTCGAATACTGACTTGTATCACGGGTGACCTGGCTGATTAGATCACTGCGTACCGGCTGTAAAAGCACAGCACTTTTGAACTCAAATATCCACACTAAGGCACATCATGAGATGTTATGCTGGCTTTCACWTCAAACATATGCTTTTGATACTCAACACAACCACAGCATAACAGAGAAAAAACATCCGCTTAATAAGCCTCTTATACTGCAGCACTAACTAAACCCCTCAATGTGAATTCATCTACTTCATGATGTCTTCACTATTTCACATGTCTATTTGATCCTAGAGCCCAAGATGAGTCAGTCTATCCGGTTCAGTTACACAAACTGATTGAAAGCAGATATAATGGTTCTAACCTATGGCACACCATACAGGGTTATTTAAATTCATCAGATGTAGACGCTGATCTAGATGTTTGTTTACAGCTRCGGTATTGTTCTGGGTATCCAAGCTAAAGAAAGCACAGCCACACTTATGTCTAGCTAACTCTAATCCTAGGGGTATGTTTTGAGGACATGACCCCTAGGATTACATACAAATCCTACTTACCCCAGCTTCTTTTGATGGGCCCAAGTYGCCGGCCGTGAACCTGGATATATAAAGTAATTCAGWGGGACTTAACAACATCGAGCAACCTGATTACACACAGACAATGACAGAGCATCAGCAGCAATCCTTTTAGAGTATCAGAAAACAACATTAAAGGAAATCCATGAAGGCCATGCAAAAGGCARTATATAACAGATATACATTTTACATCTGCAGTACATTTTGTTTTGCTGCTGTTTTGCCAGACTATTGAACTGCAGGATATTGCTCAGTGCTCAGTAAGTGGGAAAACAGATATCCCTCTCTCTGATAAAGGTTCATTTGTCGTTGCCGAGGGGTGCATGGTTGTACAGGTTGGCGTTGGAGAGGCTAAGTGGCTGACCACTTCAAGATGAAGAGTGTTCCATATCGCAGCTGCTGCTCCCTAATGATGGCCTGATTAACGGTGCGATAGCAGGGCAGCAGAGCAACAGGGCCTGAGCGGCCGTGGGAGAGACGCTTGTGGCAGCCACTCGGTGACTTATGGCGTTATATTTTTAAATTGGCCTTCTCCACCGTGTCTGATAAATCAACACACAGGTCATTAAATGGTTCATTATCCTCCTAATATGATTCATTGGCGGAAACACAGAACGCGCCAACGGGCAGCGCCACCCAATCCACTGGGCARGTTGAGACTGTCTGTCAAACTGATTTATGGAGTGGAGGAGACTGCGGATGACACACACAGAGGTCAAACAGAGCACAGGCTCTACAGCGGATCTGTTCTAKAGAACCCACRCTCTTCCTGTCATTTTAGCTCCCCTGCACCTCACTCTGCCCTAACCTCTTGTAATCTTGTAAATCTGGAACAGGCTTATTCGGTTGCTGTGTAGTGCTGCCCTCTTTGTCTTTGCAATGTCAGGTCTCTAATGGTTTTTATCAGTGTCTGCTCTGATTTCCACAGACTGGAAATGCCATTGGTTTTGTTTTCTTTTTTTTCCTTTGGCACAGGTACACAAAGCCCTTGCTGTGTGGTCATATTATACACATACCCATTTCTCAGGCTTATAATGTTTCCCTCCAGTCCCCCTTGGTTTGATCAAACGAGAGCGTCATTACAGTCATTTGGCAAAAGAGAGCTGGACAATTACTGAATCTTTGTACTCGCCATCGTAAGCCTCAGTCCCATACMTTCAGACCAATTATAGAAATTCAAGTGCTGACGTATTGCCAAGGTATAAAGGTATAAAAGCCTTCCAATGTTTGAGGGTAGAGAGAAGAGCAATAAGGGTGTGCACGTCAAATCAAATCAAATTGTATTGGTCACATACACATGGGTTAGCAGATGTTAATGCGAGTGWAGRGAAATGCTTGAGCTTCTAGTTCCGACAGTGCAGTAATAACTAACAAGTAATCGAACAAATTCACAACGACTACCTTATACACACAATGTAACGGGATGGAATACGAATATGTCCATATAAATATATGGATGRGCGATGGCCGTGCGGCATAGGCAAGGTGCAATAGATGGCATAAAATACAGTATATGAGATGAGTAATGTAGGATATGTAAACATTATTAAAGTGGCATTATTTAAGTGACTAGTGATACCTTTATTAAATCCATTTATTAAAGTGACCAGTGATTTGAGTCWGTATGTTGGCAGCAGCCTCTCTATGTTAGTGATGGCTGTTTAACAGTCTGATGGCCTTGAGATAGAAGCTGTTTTTCAATCTCTCGGTCCCAGCTTTGATGCACCAGTACTGACCTCACCTTCTGGATGATAGCGGGGTGAACAGGCAGTGGCTTGGGTGGTTGTTGTCCATGATGATCTTTTTGGCCTTCCTGTGACATCGGATGCTGTAGGTGTCCTGGAGGGCAGGTAGTTTGCCCCCGGTGATGTATTGTGCAGACCGCACTACCCTCTGGAAAACCTTGCGGATGAGGGCGGTGCAGTTGCCGTACCAGGCGGTGATACAGCCCYACAGGGTGCTCTCAATTGTGCATCTGTAAAAGGGTTTTAGGTGACAAGCCATATTGGAGTGGGTCTAGGGTATCAGGTAGGGTGGAGGTGATATGATCCTCGAAGCACTTCATGGTGACAGAAGTGAGTGCTACGGGGAGATAGTCATTTAGTTCAGTTTCCTTAGCTTCCTTAGCTYACAATAGTGGCTATCTTGAAGCATGTGGGGACAGCAGACTGGGATAGGGTTTGATTGAATATGTCCGTAAACACACCACCCAGCTGGTCTGCGCATGCTCAAAGGACGTGGCTAGGGATGCCGTCTGGGCCGGCAGCCTTGCGAGGGTTAACACGTTTAAATGTTTTACTCACGTCAGCCACGGAGAAGGAGAGCCCACAGTCTTTGGTAGCGGGCCGTGTCGGTGGCACTGTATTGTCCTCAAAGCGCSCAAAGAAGTTTAATTTGTCCGGGAGCAAGACGTCGATATTCGCGACGGAGCTGGTTTTCTTTTTGTAATCCGTGATTGTCTGTAGACCCTGCCACATACATCTCGTGTTTGAGCCATTGAATTGCGACTCTACTTTGTCTCTATACTGARGCTTTGCTTGTTTTATTGCCTTGAGGAGGGAATAACTACACTGTTTGTATTCGGTCATGTTTCCAGTCACGTTGCCATGATTAAATGCGGTGGTTCGCACTTTCAGTTTTGCGCGAATGCTGCCATCAATCCACGGTTTCTGGTTAGGGAAGGTTTTAATAGTCACGGTGGGAACAGCATCTCCAATGKACTTCCTAATAAACTCACTCACAGAGTCAGCGTATACGTTTATGTTATTGTCCGAGGCTACCCGGAACATACCCCAGTCCACGTGATCGAAGCAATCTTGAAGCGTGGAATCCGATTGGTCAGACCAACATCGGATAGACCTAAGCACGGGTGCTTCCTGTTTCAGTTTCTGCCCATAGGAGGGGAGCAACAAGATGGAGTCATGGTCAGATTTGCTGAAGGGAGGGCGGTGGCGGGCCTTGTATGCATCGCGGAAGAGTAGCAGTGGMCCGGTGTTTTGCTCGAGGGGGCACTACTATCAATGCGGCCTCCTGGTCAGACTTAGAAGGTGTGCACACCATCCACTGCTTCCGAGCATATTACTCGCTAATGTCCAGTCACTACACAACAAGGTGGATGAAATTAGGGCACGAGTTGCCTTCCAGAGAGACATCAGAGATTGTAACATTCTCTGCCTTGTTCTCAAATTAGCTTTGCTAAAATCCCCAGCTACAATAAATGCAGCCTCAGGATATATGGTTTCCAGTTTACATAGAGTCCAGTGAAGTTCTTTCAGGGCCGTTGAGGTATCTGCTTGGGGGGATGGGGATATACACGGCTGTAACTACAATCGAAGASAATTCTCTTGGGAGATAATGTGGTCGGCATTTGATTGTAAGGAATTCCAGCTGAACAAAAGGACTTGAGTTCCTGTATGTTGTTATGATTACACCATGAGTCGTTAATCATGAGGCATACACCGCCYTCCTTCTTCTTACCAGAGAGATGTTTGTTTCTGTCGGCGTTACGCATGAAGAAACCCGGTGGCTGAACCAACTCTGACAAGATATCCCMAGTGAGCCATGTTTCCGTGAAACAGAGAATGTTACAATCTCTGATGTCTCTTTGGAAGGCAACTCGTGCCCTAATTTCATCCACCTTGTTGTGTAGTGACTGGACATTAGCGAGTAATATGCTCGGAAGCAGTGGATGGTGTGCACACCTAAGTCTGACCAGGAGGCCGCTCTGTCTGCCTCTCCTGCGGCGACAACGTTGTTTTGGGTCGGCCTCTGGGATTAYATCCKATGTCCAGGGTGGAGGTCTGAACAATGGATCCGCTTCGGGAAAGTCGTATTCCTGGTCGTAATGTTGGTACGTTGACGTCGCTCTTATAACCAATAGTTCTTCCCAGCTGTATGCAATAACACTTAAGATTTTCTGGGCTAACAATACATTAAAAAAACAAATAACTGCATAGTTTCCACATCAACGCGTGCATGTGTGTATGTAAGAGGAAAGGAGAATAATTCAGCCTTGGTGCTTGCAAGGCGTCTTGTATACTAACCAAACGCAAGTATACACATCGAGTCACGATCAGCACATCTCGTTTCTCACCTCTTACCCAGAATCAACAGCAGAGGGAAAGGCAAGAGGGAAAAGGATGAAAAGGTGAGAGAAGTGTAGATGGTTAGAGTCTTAGTTGTTTATTTATATCCAAAAGGAGGAGGCAAGAGAATGGTCGTGGACAGGCAAAAGGTCAAACCAGATTCTGAGTCCAAGAGGTACAGAGTGGCAGACAGGCTCGATGACAGGGCAGGCAGAAGGGTCAGGCAGGCGGGTACGGAGTCCAGAAAAAACAGGCAAGGGTCAAAACCGGGAAGACTAGAAAAATGGAATATAAAACAGGAGCATGGGAAAAACACGCTGGTTGACTTGAAAACATACAKGACGAACTGGCACAGAGAGACAGGAAARACAGGGATAAATACACTGGGGAAAATAAGTGACACCTGGAGTAGGTGGAGACAATCACAAGAACGGGTGAAACAGATCAGGGCGTGACAAATATGGGGAAACAGCATTCCAGAGTATGGYACACCTAGCAATTCAAAATGACTAACGGGTCGATCAACAGTTGAAAATGACTTCCTCTGTATCTCTCACCAGGGCTCCATCCAGTGACCAGTGCAGGAGTAAATTGAATGAGCCSCTGACGACAGGACTGTGTTCCTGCCCAAGCTCTCTCACTCCCTGCTGAAGGTGGGAAAAGTCATGCAAAATCATGTTCCGTCTCGACACCAGCGGTGATGATGATTTCCACAGCGAATGAGACCACGTGTCATCCCCTGTAAAGGGATATTGAGGGAGAAGGGGGAAYATTGAAATGCATATTTCAATGCAAATGTCTGCATGCGGCACCATGGTTTATTTGCTTTGTCTTTAACCTCAAATGTAATGCCTYAGCATCTTCATCTCGCCTGCGCAGAGAACAGAGAAGTGACAGTGTGATGCATTTCATTAAACCCTCCATAATCCGCACATCAGTCACAACAGAAAGCATGCAATCAAAAGCTTATCTCGCTGTGTGGAAGCGATGTTGAGAGGCAGAGATTCTTCTATTAACGAGGTAACCTTATGTTTGAATTGTGCCACGTGAGGCGAGAGGCYAGCGAGGCTGCCTGGACTGCCCGGGCTCGTGCTGTCAGGTCTCCCTGTGATTAAGTGTGTCGTTATTAAGAGCCATTACTGATAGAAAGTGCACTATACAGACATTGAAATGCACGGCATATGGATCCCCCAGTAGCTTTAGGCTCCCTGACCACCTGTGTTTAATAGGTTAGCTGTATGTGTGCATAGTGAGGTACAGATACTACTGTATATATTAKGATTATTTGAAGATAGCTGTGTATTCTGATTCATCCACATATGAATCTCCCACCATCACCTGTGCATGATACACCCTTAGAAAAAAGGGTTCCAAAAGGGTTCTTCGGCTGTCCCCATAGGAMAACCCTTTTTGGTTCCAGGTAGAACCCTTTTTGGTTACATGTAGAACTATTTTGTGTTRRATGTAGAYCCCTCTGAGGAAAGGGTCCTACCTGGAACCAAAAAGGGTTCTTCAAAGGGTTCTCCTACGGGGACAGCCGAAGAACCCTTTCAGGTTCTAGATAGCACTTTCTTTCCTAAGAATGTAGGAAAGGACAAGGAGAACCCGGTCCAACATTAAGCCCATCCACACCAGTACCTCCACTTACAAAATCAAAATATAAAGCAAGCTAACAATCCATCAATAGACTGGTAAGATCTGCGTCGTGACTGAATCATCATCAAAATGACAACCACACACTTCCATATTGCTGTGTTTGTAGGAGACCAAATGAAACCTTGTCTTTTGCAGTCAACATTTTCCTATTATAAAAACTATACCAGTTATGCAAAACATGCCACCCTGTTTTCCCTCAGTCTCAACGTTCATTATTTGATCTATTTCAGACAGGAACTCCGAGCACCATTCAGCATATTAAGAGGGTGAACATCCTGCTTGCTCTGCATGTTACCATATATTCCAATCAGGGGAAGAGCTCTTATCTATGAGACAGACCCACAATATAGATGGGACCAAACACAAACACACACACACGCAAGCGCAGTCATGAACATTTTGTTTTTGTTGTTTTGCAATAATGTCTTTCAAATACTATATCTAGTTCCAACATTGCCTCCTAGTGGCAACACTATTGCCAGTGTGTTTTTCTAAGACGCAGTGACCTGTTTGGAACCGCAGTTTTTGGTTTTTGGTGGAAATGTATTGGATGAAAGAGTCTCCAAGGTTAATTATGCCTTTGAAGTGGCAGTGGGGAATGGATTGATTGATTCGATTTGATGTAAGTGTTTTGACAGGATTAATTGAATTCAAGTTGAAGTTGAGATACATTAAGTGCATTTATAACATTTGTGTTTACCCAGGATGAACTAGGAAATAGAATTTAAAAAATGTGCAAAACAGGCCTCCTTARAGATAAGCACACAGTCCTAACAAGGGATGAGATGGCATCATACTGCTGCAGAGGGATACTGGTAGATTTCAGCACTTGGACAGCACTACCCTCCTTTCCTGACAATTGCATGATTCATGAACACATTTGTCTAAAGGCTTGATATATATCACCATGTAGTTCAATGTTACCCCAATGGACTATTTTAAAATAACAGGTGCAAACTTTGCACCAATGCAAAACGCTCAATAAATGTGGGCCATATCATGTAAACAAAGCTAATGATTAAAATCACACATTGATCCATACATCTTGGTTTGTAATACAGGCTTTCCTGTGGATAATCCTTGTCAGCTGCCTCAGCACTAGGAGGAAGAGGGAATAAGCAGAGACAGAAAGGGGGAATAGTGGCCACACTTTATTAAGTAATAGAATGGGTAATGTGCCAGCCTCACAGTTATACAGAGGGCTGCAGTAAGCCCTGTGTCACAGACTTTAAATTCCTCCTCTGGAATAGAAATACAATCTTCTTTGGAGCATTTAGCCATATTGGAGGAGAGAGAGCGTGTCTCTGCTGTACAATATCACAGCAATTGCCAAGGCTTTTTCCTGCTGAAAAAAAATAAATGAAATCGCTGGAGTTAGCCGCCAACAAACAGACAGGCTATAGCCTTTCACAGCACAGGGACGTGAATGTGAGCTAGATTTAACTGTGGGCCAGTGTGTTGGGTTATCGGTTTCARTCACACAGAAATAGGTCCAGTGCTTTATCTGGTCAGAAGTGCTTAATCTTGGATCTCTCAGAGAGTGGAGGTTCTGGCTGCACTGTACTGGAGCCATGTCAGAGATGGGACAGCTCAATCAGCCTGAGAACCTGGCAGGAACCTGGAGGGTTCCGTTTCACCTTATTTGGATGCTGTGTGGAAGTCATGCTTTTCTCAGTACTGATAAGCTCATTGGGTAGCGATTGTTAAGGAAGGATCAAAGTTACACAATGTACAACATGGCCCAATGCACAATCTCTGCAAACTGTGGGAGTGTGTGCATTCATGTTTCATGTTTCACTCCCACATGCTTAAAAGCCAATGAATGTGAGATCAAACAGGGACATGAGCTTGGAAGTTTGCATCCTTCACATCCTTAGACGTGAGCACTTCATTATGCCAATATGTACATGAATATGTATTCCAAAACATCTTTAGAATAACATATTGACAGATGGTCTGACTCATTAAGTTGAATGAAATGGGAAAACTCAATATGACAGAGATATTTTCAACTCAGTGTATAGAGATTGAGAAGTTCCCAGTCATTCCCTAAGGGATGCAACTTTTCTCAAGTGTTTGAGAGAAATGTCACAGTGAAAGTGAAATCAATTCCCCAGTGTCAAAAACAAAACAGTCTCTTTCTATGGGGCTATTTACAAATGGKTGCCTCTACTCAGCTCCCCTCCCATATCTCTCATTCATCCATTAGCATACAGGCTTTATGTTACATCTCTTCCCAGCGGCTGGAACTCAGCAACCAATGTAATCAGTGTTAAAAAAAAAGGCTGTGAGACGGCGGGGACAAGGCAGGGAGACAGAAAAAAGGAATGTTCCCTTGGTGTGCCATGCACACTCAGACACCTCCAGGTCCAATTAAGGTGAGCAGAAGATCACAGCTCTGTCTTGTTCACGCTGTCTGTGTACTGCTGCACAGTGGAGGCAGGGATCACGAGGTCAACTGCGCGTCTGCGTCTGCCACCGCCCGACTGTGCCGCCTGCCATGAGCAATGCACATCAGGCAGGACTGTGATCTGGCTGAACACTGCAATTAAAAGGCAAAAGGTGAAGCGGTTGGAACGCTTACTAACGGACCAAGGTGCCCTTGAGCGGCCCGGCGTGGTACTGTCTCCATGAGGACAGGCTTAGGCGAGCCCCATTAGATAGACAGGACCCATGCAGATCTTGGAGATAAAGGATCTGACAGATAYGGCCCTCGCTGGCGRAGTGATAAATAAACATGATCTTSCCCTTGTTTAGCGTGMCTGGCAGGAGTGTTCCTCCGTGCGAATCCTACAAGGAACACAAGCCTCATGAATAAGCCACGAGAGCCGGGGTGACGTCTCCACAGCAGGGAGAAGTAAACATGTCTCAGTACAGCAGGGAAACACCCAGACWACACCAGGATAGTGGATGGCAGAGACAGACTCTAAACTCTAGACTCTGCAGGGCATGTCTTAAGCCTATCATTCAGAGGATGACAGACAGGCAAACAATACATGCCATGTTATACCCAGGCCAGTAGTATGTCTGTTAGAGGGATGGACAACCATGGAAACTATACTACATGAGCAAAAGTAGGTGGACACCTACTTTTGTAAATATAGTGTTTGTTGGTGCTCAGGTGTATGTGAGTGAGCATGCATGAAGGGGTGCATTACAGCATAGCTCATTTAAATCCCTTAACTGACTGAGATAGAGATACAAAGAGATAGAGGATCAACCCTAAATGACATCAAARCCGATCAAAGAGTTTGTGTTTGTCCCAGCTGGAGAGCTAAGTTTAGGTGCACTTCCACCCTCCATATCCGACTGTGTGGCACCGACCGACCGACACATCCTCTGGCACCCAGTGGCCCAGCGGCATGAGGAGAGTGATACCCTCTCCTGCTAACACACCTTGTCCTTGAGCTCCCACGCGGCGCTGCGCGGCGTCACACTCCAGCGAAGATAACAGTGTCAAAGTCAGCCTCTCAATAAGGTTGATTCAATTTGTCTGTTTGCCTCAAGGGAAAAGGCAGGGGGTTAAAAGCTACAGGAGAAATAGACAGGGGGGAGAGAGATTAGATTTAGGGAGTGTGTGTGTGTGGGTGGAAGAGAGAAGAGGATAAGGAGTTAAACAAGCKCTCATCGGCTGAGACAGGAGGAAAGAGGAGGTTGAGGAGGGGGAGGAGGGAGGAGGAAGGAGGAGAAATAGTAGGGTTGAGAAAAAGGAGGACATCGATGGGAGTCCATCCTCCTCACATGGTAGAGACTTCCTTCACACCATGGMGCACTTAGACATATGGTAATGGCCTCGCTGGGGCATAAAGCATCAGAGGATGGACAAGAGGAGCAGGGTCATACAGCAGAGAACTCTAGTGACCTTGTGTAAAGGAGCTGTTCGTTTGCCCTGTGTAGGGTTGCAAAGGAAGGGTATATTATTGGACTCTTTTGAAGTTTACCAGTAAAACTACCAGAATCTTGGAAACTTTCAAGGATTTTATGTAATGTATTACAAGACTGTAACGGTTCTGTAACGATAGAAGCTGGGAGACGAGAAGCAAGTACAGGGTGTGGATTTAATAATAAATAGACATGAAACAAAACAAGAACAGCATCTGGACAGGAGAAACATAACATCAATGCTGACTCAGTAATGAAACTGAGGAAGTGACAGATATAGGGGAGGTAAATGACGTGATGGCGTCCAGGTGAGTCCCATAATTAAGAACAGGTGCGCGTAGCGATGGGGGCAGGTGTGCGTAATGATGAGTGAACTGGTGACCTCGAGCACCGGAGAGGTGAACGGGAGCAGACGTGACAGTACCCCCCCCTCTAGGGGCGCCACCTGGCGTCCTGCCTGGGCGAGCCTGACGGGCCAGCTGAGGCATCCACGATTGCTTTGGCAGCAGCACCTGGACACGACGTTACCAAAAAAATTATAAAAACATACTCCCTGATATTTCCAATTGCATTCTGTAACGGTTCTGTAACGACAGATGCTGGGAGAGGTGAAGCAAGTACAGGGTGTGGATTTAATAATAAATAGACATGAAACAAAACAAGAACAGTGTCTGGACAGGAGAAACATAACATCAARGCTGACTCAGTAATGAAACTGAGGAAGTGACAGATATAGTGGAGGTAAATMACATGATGGAGTCCAGGTGAGTCCCATAATTAAGCGCAGGTGAGCGTAATGATGGTGTCAGGTGTGCGTAATGATGAGTGKACTGGTGACCTCGAGGCTCTTTTGGATACTTCAGATTATTACAGGTGTCTGTAATTATCTCTTGCCCCCTGTGTGGCCTTATCACGTGTAAAACATYTAAAATAATCAAATAAGATGATTTCAAAAAAGAAAATAGATTGACGAAGCTGTAAAACATTACCCTAAATATAAACCATCAACTTAGTGAKTATCATTGGTGTTTAATATGAGGGTTTGAGCATGAAATATCCTTTATATWTTTTTTACACACTATTTATTTTGTTGTAAATGTTTTGGGGCCAAAATGGTGGCAGTTGTGAAAAAAGTCAATAGTTGGAAGAATTTCAGAGTTCATTGAAAAATAATGCCATTGTTGATTAGATGCTTTTTTCATTAATTAGGCAATTTAATCTGTAGCCTTTTGGTTTATCCACTAGAAACTCATGGACAATAATGTACTATTTTTTGTTTTGTTATTCAAGTATAAATTACCAAATATACCATAGATTGCAACAGATTACCTGTTCATTTGCAAAATTACAGAAGATTTTGGTAAAATTATCGGTAGAATTAAAATTAAAAATTATCTAAACTATGTTCTAGGGTTGTAGCCAACACATTTCCGGTCTTTACTGTAACTTTTGAGCAGTTTGAAAGCTAAAAGGAAACAATGGAGCTCACAGGTACACACCATTCCTTCAATGAAGCATTGTGAGTACTGCAGAGATAACTCAACGAAACAGTTTTAAGATTTAAGCACAAGKTGTAACCATCATCAATCTTATGCTGTATCTAACAGATTGTTTCCCCTTGATAACCCCCCCCCCCCCCCCCCAATGCAAGTAAATGCAGTGAGCTTTTTTATGTTGTCAGTGATAGAAAGTGTATATCAGTTATATGATCATGCCCCATGAGATAGATACTGTGAAATAAAAGACAGAGAAGGGCGATGGAGTTTTTAAAAACAACAGGACCACATCCTAGATAATTGTAACTTATTGGAGAGCTGAACGCTTTTCCCAGCTAGCACATAACATTCAGAGAACCACATGTTTCTTAGAGCTTGGTAAGAACATGGTTGTCCTATGGTTATTTTGCATTCAACCTTCCCACAACTTTCTGGGAATGATGCAGGATAGTTGCTTGGTTTTGGAACATTCTCAGCATATTTAAGGAACTTGACAAAATAACATTATTTTCTTGGTATTTCATTACTTGAACAGAAAGTTTCCTAAAAGTTTACACATGGTTACATTTCGTTAAGAAACAACGTTCTTCTGTGAGTATTTCAGTACTTCAGCATAACGTTTCCTCATGGTTCTATTTAAAGTAATGTTCTCAAATTGTTCCAAGAACTTTAAGAAACAACGTTCTTCTGTGGGAATTTCAGTACTTCAGCATAACATTTCCTCATGGTTCTATTTAAAGTCATGTTCTCAAATTGTTCTGAGAATGTTAAGGAACTTGCCATAAAAACCACAAGAAAAAGTTCAGAGAACGTTCTAAGAATGGTATTTAAAAACATATAAAGTCAGTTCTCAGCGTCAACAAAACTCTACGTATCCTCTATCTTGTTAAGTGTGTTCAGGTGTGTTGGCCACACCTGATCTTAKTGAGTGCTTGTTTCCTTTGAAATGCGGTCTGTTTGAATAGACCAAAATGAACAGCTTTGTATGTGTAAAAAACAGGGCATGCTAGCTTCATCCTGGTGGCGCAGTGGACTAATTCCATGGTTAGACAACAGAAGATTATAGGTTWGAATCTCTCTGATGCCGRGTCAAAATAAGGCATTTCCAAATYTCAAATCTGTGCTTGSAGTTCAACAAAGTTAAAACAAAATAAGCTAGRAGTGTTATTAAATGTCTCATWAAAAATTTCAGTGAAAGTTTTCASGAAGTTATTCAAAAACCTCCAAATAACCTATAATTTAAATTTACAGAGAGTTAATAAAACCTCCCAGGAAAATTTCCAAGGAACCAGAGTAAAACGTTCTCAGAACCTCGCTGCAACCTAAAAATAAACATTCCAAGAACAAGTGAAATGTTCACTTTTCAAAAGTTTCAGTTTTACCCGACTGGAAACGTATAGCTTCGTTCCTAGAACCAATTGGAAACCAAAAACGTACGTTCCCACAACTTCAGAAGAACCAAATGTGCTAGCTGGGTGGTGTGTTAGTGTGTCTGTAGGGGGWGTTGGGGGGTTAAGTATTGGGGTCCTTATTAGTAAACTACCTCCAATGCAGTTAAGGAGATATTTGGGACCTGTCTCCTTTCACTCAGAGTTAAATAGTGTGCCAGCATCTGATTTTGTCCTCATTGATCCGGCTAGCTTTCAAAGTGGCCCATTAGAATGAAGGGTCAACCTCAAGACAGAGCAGACAGGGTGTTTGTGAGATGCTGCAGGTGACACTGACGCTTTCTCTAGCACAGGTATTCCCAAACTGGGGGTACYCGCAAAGCCGTCAGGTGTATGGCAAATAAAAATGTAATTCACWTTTRTTTTTWCAAAATAAATATASACTGCTCAAAAAAATAAAGGGAACACTTAAACAACACAATGTAACTCCAAGTCAATCACACTTCTGTGAAATCAAACTGTCCACTTAGGAAGCAACACTGATTGACAATAAATTTCACATTCTGTTGTGTAAATGGAATAGACAACAGGTGGAAATTATAGGCAATTAGCAAGACACCCCCAATAAAGGAGTGATTCTGCAGGTGGTGACCACAGACCACTTCTCAGTTCTAATGCTTCCTGGCTGATGTTTTGGTCACTTTTGATGCTGGCGGTGCTCTCACTCTAATGGTAGCATGAGACGGAGTCTACAACCCACACAAGTGGCTCAGGTAGTGCAGCTCATCCAGGATGGCACATCAATGCGAGCTGTGGCAAGAAGGTTTGCTGTGTCTGTCAGCGTAGTGTCCAGAGCATGGAGGCGCTACCAGGAGACAGGCCAGTACATCAGGAGACGTGGAGAAGGCCGTAGGAGGGCAACAACCCAGCAGCAGGACCGCTACCTCCGCCTTTGTGCAAGGAGGAGCACTGCCAGAGCCCTGCAAAATGACCTCCAGCAGGCCACAAATGTGCATTACCATAGAGAACACTATCAGCTCTCCTGGTAGTACTGCCCTTCTTTGGGCACTGTGTTAACAAACCTCCAAACAAGCTTCAATGCCTTGCAACACTCCTTCCGTGACCTACAACTGCTTTTAAATGCTAGTAAAACTAAATGCATGCTCTTCAACCGATTACTGCCCGCACCCGCCGCCCGACTAGCATCACTACTCTGGACGGTTCTGACTTAGAATATGTGGACAACTACAAATACCAAGGTGTCTGGTTAGACTGTAAACTCTCCTTTCCAGACTCACATTATCATCTCCAATCCAAAATTAATCTAGAATCGGCTTCCTATTTCGCACACAAGCCTTCTTCACTCATGCTGCCAAACATACCCTCGTAAAACTGACTATCCTATCCACCAATCCTTGACTTCGGCGATGTCATTTACAAATAGCCTCCAACACTCTACTCAGCAAACTGGATGCAGTCTATCACAGTGCCATCCGTTTTGTCACCAAAGCCCCATATACTACCCACCACTGCGAATGTATGCTCTGTTGGCTGGCCCTCGCTACATATTGTCACCATACCCACTAGCTCCAGGTCATCTATAAGTCTTTGCTAGGTAAAGCCCCGCCTTATCTCAGCTCACTGGTCACCATAGCAACACCCAACCAAAGCAACGCTCCAGCAGGTATATTTCACTGGTCATCCCCAAAGCCAACACTTCCTTTGGCTGCCTTTCCTTCCAGTTCTCTGCTGCCAATGACTGGAACGAATTGCAAAAATCACTGAAGCCGGAGACTTATATCTCCCTCACTAACTTTAAGCATCAGCTGTCAGAGCAGCTTACTGATCACTGTACCTGTACACAGCCAATCTGTAAATAGCACACCCAACTACCGCATCCCCATATTGTTATTTATCCTCTTGCTCTTTTGCACCCCAGTACCTCTACTTGCACATCATCATCTATCACTCCAATGTTAATGCTAAATTGTAATTAAATCTTCGCCCTATGGCCTATTTATTGCCTTACCTCCCTACTCTTCTACATTTGCACACACTGTACATAGATTTTTATATTGTGTTATTGACTGTACGTTTGTTTATGTGTAACTCTGTGTTGTTGTTTTTGTCGCACTGCTTTGCTTTATCTTGGCCAGGTCGCAGTTGTAAATGAGAACTTGTTCTCAACTGGTCTACCTGGTTAAAAAAAGGTTAAATAAAAAAAATAAAAAATAAAAACTGCTACTACCAGCAGTACTACACCTGTCGAAGACACAAGTTGTTCTGCTTCCACGAGCACATCCAATGATTGCATCAGTAATTCAACATGTGTTGTTAGCCTAGCTAGCATGGACACCGACAGTTGTGAATCTGATGCAGCCGAAGAGCTACTGTCCCCTGACCCGGAAAAGAACCAAACAACAGARAGGGACGTTGGACCATCGAAGAGGTGCAAATATTGAGAGTAGTGCCTTTCCTCAGCCACAGTGTGTTACATGTGCAAAAGTACTATCTCACAACTCAATGAAACCTTCATTCTTGCGCAGACATTTAGAAACAAAACCTGCTAATTTGAAAAATAAGCCAAGGGAGTCTTTTGCGCGAGAATTAAGACGACTTTCGGGTAGCAAGACATGTATAAAAGCAACAGATACCATTAATAAGAAGGGGCTAGAAAAARCTTATATGGTGAGCTACCGAGTGGCTAGGATAGGCAAGCCCAATGCTATTGTGGAGGACWTAATTCTTCCTGCTGRCGCAGATATGGCTGAGACAATGCTGGGGGAAAAGGCCAAAAAAACTATACAGACAATGCCTTCATCAAACAACACTGTTTCACGACACATCAGTGACATGGCAGGAGATGTTTTGAAACATTTACTGCTTCGCATACAAGCCAGTGAATTCTATGCTTTACAGCTGGATGAGTCAACAGACTTGGCGGGCACAGCTCCTGGTATATGTCCGTTACGTTTATGGGGGTCAATTAAGGAATGCACCGGAAACCAGGACAACAGGAGAATATATTTTTAAAGTACTGGACAGCTTTGTGACAGTGGACTTTGGTGGTCAAGATGTGTCGGTATCTGTACTGATGGCGCAAAAGCCATGACAGAGAGACATAGTGGAGTGGTAACGTGCGTGCAAGCAGTTGCTCCTGATGCCACTTGGGTAGACTGCAGCATCCACCAAGAGGCTCTTGCTGCCAAGGGATTGCCTGACAGCTTGAAAGACATTTTGGACACTAGAGTGAAAATGGTTAACTTTGTTACAGCAAGGACCCTGAACTGTCGTGTATTTTCTGCACTATGCAATGATATGGGCAGCGACCACGATACGCTTTTACAACATACAGAAGTGCACTGCTTATCAAGGGGCAAAGAATTTACAATTTTTTTTATTTAAATTGAGAGACAAGCCTAAAGTTTTCTTTACTGGCCATGATTTCTACTTGTCTGTCCTCTTGCATGATGACGAGTTTCTCACACGACTGGACTATCTGCGTGATGTTTTTTCTCGCCTGAATGATCTGAATCTAGGATTACAGGGACTCTCCGCAACTATATTCAATGTGCGGGACAAAATTGAGGCTATGATTAAGAAGTTGGAGCTCTTCTCTGTGTGCATTAACAAAGACAACGCATACAGTGGGGAGAACAAGTATTTGATACACTGCCGATTTTGCAGGTTTTCCTACTTACAAAGCATGTAGAGGTCTGTAATTTTTTATCATAGGTACACTTCAACTGTGAGAGACGGAATCTAAAACAAAAATCCAGAAAATCACATTGTATGATTTTTAAGGAATTAATTTGCATTTTATTGCATGACATAAGTATTTGAGCACCTACCAACCAGTAAGAATTTGGCTCTCACAGACCTGTTAGTTTTTCTTTAAGAAGCTCTCCTGTTCTCCACTCATTACCCGTATTAACTGCACCTGTTTGAACTCGTTACCTGTATAAAAGACACCTGTCCACACACTCAATCAAACAGACTCCAACCTCTCCACAATGGCCAAGACCAGAGAGCTGTGTAAGGACATCAGGGATAAAATTGTAGACCTGCACAAGGCTGGGATGGGCTACAGGACAATAGGCAAGCAGCTTGGTGAGAAGGCAACAACTGTTGGCGCAATTATTAGAAAATGGAAGAAGTTCAAGATGATGTCAATCACCCTCGGTCTGGGGCTCCATGCAAGATCTCACCTTGTGGGCATCAATGATCATGAGGAAGGTGAGGATCACCCAGAACTACACGGCAGGACCTGGTCAATGACCTGAAGAGAGCTGGGACCACAGTCTCAAAGAAAACCATTAGTACACACACTACGCCGTCATGGATTAAAATCCTGCAGCGCACGCAAGGTCCCCCTGCTCAAGCCAGCGCATGTCCAGGCCCGTCTGAAGTTTGCCAATGACCATCTGGATGATCCAGAGTAGGAATGGGAGAAGTCATGTGGTCTGATGAGACAAAAATAGCTTTTTGGTCTAAACTCCACTCGCCGTGTTTGGAGGAAGAAGAAGGATGAGTACAACCCCAAGAACACCATCCCAACCGTGAAGCATGGAGTGGGAAACATCATTCTTTGGGATGCTTTTCCACAAAGGGGACAGGACGACTGGCACCGTATTGAGGGGAGGATGGATGGGCCATGTATCGCAGAGATCTTGGCCAACAACCTCCTTCCCCAGTAAGAGCATTGAAGATGGGTCGTGGCTGGTCTTCCAGCATGACAACGACCCGAAACACACTGCCAGGGCAACTAAGGAGTGGCTCCGTAAGAAGCATCTCAAGGTCCTGGAGTGGCCTAGCCAGTCTCCAGACCTGAACCCAATAGAAAATCTTTGGAGGGAGCTGAAAGTCCGTATTGCCCAGGACAGCCCCGAAACCGAAGACTGGAGAAGGTTCTGTATGGAGAGTGGGCCAAAATCCCTGCTGCAGTGTGTGGCAAACCTGGTCAAGAACTAAGGAAACGTATGATCTCTGTAATTGCAAACAAAGGTTTCTGTACCAAATATTTAAGTTCTGCTTTTTTCTGATGTATCAAATACTTATGTCATGCAATAAAATGCAAATGAATTCCTTAAAAATCATACAATGTGATTTTCTGGATTTTCTCACAGTTGAAGTGTACCTATGATAAAAATTACAGACCTCTACATGCTTTGTAAGTAGGAAAACCTGCAAAATCGGCAGTGTTTCAAATACTTGTTCTCCCCACTGTAGGTKTTTTTGTGTGCAAATTAACTCAAGTTTATGGACAATGTCAAATGTGATTCGCGAAGCACCTGAGTGAGWTGGGTGCGCAATTACACAGGTACTTTCCCGAAGTGTATGAAACAAACAACTGGATTCATTATTCCATTCATGCCCTGCCTCCAGTCCACTTACCGATATCTGAACAAGAGAGCCTCATCAAAATTGCAACAAGTGGTTCTGTGAAAATTTAATTTAATCAGAAGCCACTGCCAGATTTCTGGATTGGGCTGCGTTCAGAGAATCCTGCCTTGGCAAATCGCGCTGTTAAGACACTGACGCCCTTTGCAACCACGTACCTATGTGAGAGTGGATTCTCGGCCCTCACTAGCATGAAAACTAAATACAGGCACAAACTGTGTGTGGAAAATGATTTAAGACTGATACTCTCTCCAATACAACCCAACATTGCAGAGTTATGTGCATCCTTTCAAGCACACCCTTCTCATTAACCTATGGTGAGTTATTCACAATTTTCAATGAACAAATAAGGTTTTATATGTAAGATGGTTAAATAAAGAGCTAAATTATTATTCTATTATTATTTGTGCCCTGGTCCTATAAAAGCTCMTTATCTCTTCCCACGAGCCGGGTTGTGACAAAAACTCACACTCATTCTCATGTTTAATAAATGTATCATATAGTGTGTGTGTGTGGCAGGCTTACAATGATGGCAAAAAACAACATTTGAGAGTGCGCTGACCCTGYTGCTGGAGGGGGTAKGCAGCAGGAGGTTGAATGACTATGAAAAGTTTGGGAACCACTGCCCTAGAACAACAAGTCACCTTTAATGAGTGCTGACTCATTTCTGGTACAAACACTGGGTAGCCCACCCACCCACACATTCCTACCAACCCTCTCACATTATTATAGCCATATGGTGGAAAGCATGGGGTAGTGGAGACAGACTGCAATGATGAGTGGAACCACTGACTGACTGATTGATTGTATACCTGACTTTGTTGCGACAAGAGTTCTATCGTCTCACCACCTCATCCTGTTTGAAAGACACCTTTCTGATCTGTCTGTCTGTCTCTTTCTCTCTTTTTCTCTCTCTCTCTTTCGGAGAGAGGGAAAGAGAGTCAGGAACTGGGTTAAAAGATAGAAAAGAAGAGGGAATAGATAGAGAAAGAAGGAGGGGCCATCTGACAATATGTGCTCTCAGTCACCACATCCCTTCTCACCCCACAACCTATGGTAGATAGAAGACTTTCAGAAATGGCATCAAGTATAAACAAACTCCCACAGCAAAAGAAAGTCCCAAATGCCACTTGGATGAGCCCATACCTCTCAATCCCATCTCTCTCCCACAGCACCCATCCCTCCCACCACAGCACCCATCCCTCCCACCACAGCACCCATCCCTCCCACTACACTTTCAAATGCATGCTATTAGGAGGTCAACAGGTATCTATGGGACTGTGCTTTCACTCAGGCACCCCACCGGTTCTGCCATCTACGTGATAATGGCTCCAACAAGAGCAACAGGGCCAAACATGACCTATACATCACTGTCTCTGACCCAACTCACATTGCAATTAAAGCAATTCCCCCTGCAAATGCACTTAGAGAAAATAAAATCATAGCTAATAGCTTAGCTTTGTCCTATATTTATATATATATATATATTTTTTTTTAAACCCAGCCCCCGTACCCGCAGGATGCCTTTTGGTAGGCCGTCATCGTGAATAAGACTTTGTTTTTAACTGACTTGCCTAGTTAAATAAAGGTTAACTAAAAAGTAAAAAATAAATAATAGTTAGCATTGCCACACTAGTGTGCCAAGGAATTCATTACGGACCTCTCGATCAAGACTCAATACCTTCTTCTCCATGTATCTGAACTGCTTCATTTTATTGACACAGATCAGACAGRTTATGTGCACAGAGCCAGTAGGGGGGACTTTAATCTAGCAAGTATGTATTTTTACTTGACTTCAGAGGCAGATTAACACTTGTAAAATTAACAGGGTTTATGATGCCTCCTGCTATGGTGATGGGGCCCTAAGGATAGACACTGTCTGCATGACGTTAAAATTAGTTTAATCTTGCATCTTTAACAACTTGCTTTATGTGCCACACCGCTTCCTGAGTTAATTGTTAATTTATTCACCTTATTATGACTGGTTGTTAGTTCCTCAGGCAGAAAACAGTGTGTCTGCGTCTCTAAAACAGTAATAATAATAATTTAGAAAGACTTTCAGGATAGATGCAGGCATTGCCTACACTTTTGGAAAAAAGGGTTCCAAAAGGGCTATTCAGCTGTCACCATAGGAGAACCCTTTTTGGTTCCATGTAGAACCATTTTTGGTCCCAGGTAAAACCATTTTGGGTMCCATGTAGAACCCTCTGTGSAACCGAAAAGGGTTCTACCTGGGACCAAAAGGGTTCTACCTGGAACCAAAATTGTTCTTCAAAAGGTTGTCCTATGGGAACAGCCGAAGAACCCTTTTAGGTTCTAGATAGCACCTTTTTTTCTAAGAGTGTACTACAGTTGCACACCCTAAGCAAAATGTATCCTGATTAATCAAAGACAAATAATGAAACTTAAGAGATACCTGTGGGTATTAAATATCAAATAATGAATGCAATTTGATTTAATTACAACCAACATTAAAATGACATGGACTATTTCCCTCCCACCAGTGTAATTCTTGAAAAATATGTGTTACATATCAATGTCAACCAAGATAGATGAAGTATCAAGAGTTTGTGTTTTGAAAAACAAAGAAATACAAGAAAAGTGAACTGGAAAGCACTTTGACATCAGTGCATGCACAACCTAGTTTTACATGTAGGTATATGTCAGAAGTAATTTTGATATAACGCTGTTATAAAAGCTAACATTTTGCTATGAGGCCTTTGATGTTTCCGAGAGGAGAGATATGGTGTGTGTGCATCCCATCACYAAACACATAAAAAGAAGACCTGGGTTGGATTTGAAGCTACAGTGAGGCAAACTTCAGGCTGAATCAATGGGGTGTCTCAAGGATAGATGGAAAAGTTTGAGTGAAGGCTTACAAGCCAATTTGAGATAGAGTGTTTCACACAAGAAACTGCTGTGAACCMTTTAAACTGCAATACATACAGTGCRTTCAGAAAGTATTCATACCCCTTGACTTATTCCACATTTTGTTGTATTAGAGCCTGAATTCAAAATMGATTAAATATATTTGTTTTAATTCACAACCATCTACACACAATACCCCATAATGACAAAGTGAAAACATGTTTTAGAATTTCATTGCAAATGTATTGAAAATAAAATACAGAAATATCTCATTTACATAAGTATTCACACCCCTGAGTCAATACTTTGTAGAAGCACCTTTGGCATTGATTACAGCTGTGAATCTTTCTAGGTAAGTCTCTAAGAGCTTTCCACACTTGGATTGTGCAACATCTTCCCATTATTATTTTCTAAATTCTTCAAGCTGTCAAATTGGTTGTTGATCATTTCTAGACAACCATTTTCAGGTCTTGCCATAGATTTTCAAGTAGATTTAAGTTAAAACTATAACTCGGCCACTCAGGAACATTCACTGTCTTCTTGGTAGGCAACTCCAGTGTAGATTTGGCCATGTGTTTTCGGCTATTGCCCTGCTAAAAGGTGAATTAATCTCCCAGTGTTTGGTGGAAAGCAGACTGAACCAGATTTTCCTCTAGGATTTTGCCTGTGCTTAGCTCCATTCATTTCTTTTTTATCCGGAAAAGCTCCCCGGTCCTTGATGATTACAAGCATACCCATAACATGATGCAGCCACCACTATGCTTAAAAACATGGAGAGAGGTACACAGTAATGTYTTGTGTTGGATTTCCCCCAAKCATAACACTTTGTATTCAGGAAAAAAAGTMAATTGATTTGCCACATTATTTGCAGTATTACTTTAGTGCCTTGTTGCAAACAGGATACATGTTTTGTAATATTTGTAWTCTGTTCAAGCTTACTTCTTTTTACTCTGTCAATTAGGTTAGTATTGCGGAGTAACTACAATATTGTTGATCCATCCTCAGTTTTCTCCTATCACAACCATTAAACTGTTTTACTGTAACTGTTTTAAATTCACCATTGGTCTCATGGGGAAATCCGTGAGTGGTTTRCTTCCGCTCCGGCAACTGAGTTAGAAATMACGCCTGTAGTGACTGGGTGTATTGATAAACTACCCACAGTGTAATTAAACAGTACTTGCAAAACACCAGTCTCAACGTCAACAGTGAAGAGGCGACTCCGGGATGAGAGTTGCAAAGAAAAAGCCATATCTCAGACTGGCCAATAAAAAGATAAGATTAAGATGGGCAAAAGAACACAGATACTGGACAGAGGAACTCTTTCTAGAAGGCCAGCATCCCGGAGTTGCCTCTTCACTGTTGACGTTGAGACTGGTGTTTTGCGGGTACTATTTAATGAAGCTGCCAGTTGTCCTCTTGCTCAGTTGTGCACCAGGGCCTCCCACTCCTATTTCTATTCTGGTTAGAGACAGTTTGCACTGTTCTGTGAAGGGAGTAGTACACAGCGTTGTGCGAGATCTTCAGTTTCTTGGCAATTTCTTGCATGGAGTAGCCTTCAATTCTCACAACAAGAATAGACTGACGAGTTTCAGAAGAAAGTTCTTTGTTTCTGGACATTTTGAGCCTGTAATCGAACTCACAAATGCTGCTGCTCCAGATACTCAACTAGTCTAAAGGCCAGTTTTGTTTATTCTTTAAATCAGAACAACAGTTTTCAGCTGTGCTAACATAATTGCAAAAGAGTTGTCTAATGAACAATTTTAAAATGATAAACTTGGATTAGCTAACACAACATGCCATTGGAACACACGAGTGATGGTTGCTGATAATGGGCCTCTGTATGCCTATGTAGATATTCCATTAAAAACAATCTGCCGTTTCCAGCTACAATAGTCATTTACAACATTAACAATGTCTACACTGTATTTCTGATCAATTTGATGTTATTTTAATGTACAAAAKATTAGCTTTTCTTTCAAAAACAAGGACATTTCTAAGTGACCCCAAACTTTTGAACGYTAGTGTATYTATAATAATCCACTTTGACATMATGGAGTATTGTGACAAAAAATCTCTATTTAATAAATAAATTCTGMCTATAACACAACAAAATGTGGAKAACATCAAGGGGTGTAAATACTTTCTGAAGGCACTGGAAGAATAATTGTGTGTTCAAATCTTATCCATCATTATGGGATCAGTGGAATGGACGTGGGGCTGAACGATTTTAGGAGGAACATGACATGGCCCCTATCCTCTCTTGGGGAGAGGATAGGGGAACCCATCTCCTGGGGACCCATTCAAATGAATTTACAACTCTTCAAGGGAAAGTGTCCTTGTAGTGATTCAAAACAATGAATCCGTCATACACTCCCGTCATTGATATACAAGAGGGAAGCAAATGAAGATACCTGCAGTTAGGATACCGCATGAAGATGGACTTTGAAGGCTCTTCAACGCTCGAAGACACTCAAAGCTGACTCTGTTCTGATATGAGAATAAATGTTAGTACAAAAAACGACATCAGACTGTGAGAGGAGACACTGATCATTAAATGTCAGGAACAGAAGGAAGACATCTATTCTGATGAGATCTAGTGATCTAGTGTTATGAAGTTCAAAAAGCTCAGTTAAGTGCTATGTTCACCTGATATACCACTCAATTTATTAAAACTGAATATTATTGCACTTCTTGTTCTATTTGCACAACCCTTAAAGAGTTTCAGGCTAGGCCATGTATGTTATCTGTGGTGGGTAATTGTCTTGACAGCCAGCCGGCCTCCAAACCTCCTCAGTCCAAACTGCAGGGTTTTGCCTGAGACACTCAGCAGGACCCAGAATTCACAGGAATGAGTTCTGTTCCCCCTCCTACATTATTCATCCACCGTGCTCACACTGCAATGTCACATACTACAAAATGGAAGAAGAAAATGTGTTGATGCAGTACTACAATTATGTACCCTTTCTTCCTAGAATATGAAAGAATGCTTACTGTTACCACAGAGTCTTGAAACAGAACTGGATTTTTTGTGTTTTGAATTGAAATCAACGTTCAATTATGGAGCTAACCCAGGCTGGTGAAAGGACCCCACTGGGCACAGACATCAATTCAACATCTATTCCARGTTGGTTCAGCATAATATAATTGAAATGACGTGCAAACAACGTTGATTCAACCAGTGTGTGCCCAGTGGGAACGCAGCTGGATTACCACATTTGCCAAGTGGAGCAAACCCCTAGACATGTATCTATGACTGAGTGTTTTAGCAGAAACCATCATTCCTCAAATCCACATTGAATATCCTGTCTTAGATTTGCATAATTTACAAACCCCACAACCCATAGAGCTATCCAAATGTGGTTTTGTTATGTGTAAGAGGCAGAGGGGAGTGTAGGATACGACAATATCTGTCAGAGAGTCCGTCTATAAACTGAGAAATGTAGGACATTATCGGTTAGGACAGATGGCTAGGTTTCATTGCACATKAACTCAGAGGCAGAAACAGTGGTGGTTCTCTTTCAGTGCAGACAAATGTACAGTACCAGTCAAGAGTTTGGACAAACGTACTCGTTGCAGAGCGTGCAAAGCTGTCATCAAGGCAAAAGGTGGCTACTTTGAAGAATCTCAAATATAAAATAAATGTTGATTTGTTTAACACTTTTTTGGTTACTACATGATTCCATATGTAATTTCATAGTTTTGATGTCTTCACTGTTATTCTACAATGTAGAAAATAGTAAAAAATAAAGAAAAACCCTTAAATGAGTAGGTGTYTCCAAACTTTTGACTGGTACTGTATGTCACAGGTTGGTTAAACTATTGAATAAACCGTCCCCAGGCTACAGTGCAACAATTACAGTACAACAATCCAACAGTAAGATTATCCATTGTACCAATCTGCAATACTTTTACCACACCTTACAAAAGATGGTGTCAAGGAATGTACGATTAGAATGATAACCAGGAGTCTAATGCCACTACAACGGAAAGCCATTAGTATCAGCTCACTGCTTTAAAATGTCCTTCTGTTATGGGTTGTAAGGTGATGCGTTCTTTGGATCTTGGTTGAGTAAGCAGAGTGAAATAGAGACAAATCACAAATAATAATGCTGAATCATGCTCCTACGTCTCTTCCATCAGRAATCCAGACACACTCAGGCAAATATTGGTGAGGCCAATTCTGTTTCTCTTTTCTCGTTCAGTTCCACTCAAAAACTTCTACACTCACTTAGGTCCACACAACGGTGATGCCACCTGTCTGAAGAAGACTCAACAAGGTGGAGGGGAGATTGCTGAGGATTGTGGGGGATCAGAGCTGGTGATTCTATTCTAGAGATCACTCAAACCCAGTGGTGTAAAGTACTTAAGTAGTTTTGGGGGGTATCTCTACTTTACTATTTATATTTTGACTACTTCACTACATTCCGAAAGACAATTATGTACTTTTTACTCCATACATTTTCCCTGACACCTGAAAGTACTCACTATATGTTCAATGCTTAGCAGGACAGGACAATGGTCCAATTCACGCAATTATCAAGAGAACTCATGGTCATCCCTACTGCCTCTGATCTAGCAGATTCACTAAACACAAATGCATCGTTTGTAAATCATGTCTGAGTGTTGCAGTGTACCCCTGGCTATCCATCATTTAAAAAAACAAGAAAATTGATTTATACTTTTGCTTTTGATAGTTAAGTATATTTTGAACCAAATACTTTTTAGTAGTATTTTACTGGGTGACTTACACTTTTACTTGAGTACATTTCTATTAATGTATCTATACTTTTACTCAAGTATGACAATTGGGTACTTTTTCCACTACTGCTCAAACCAAGGGGGCAAAAAGTGAGGGTTAAGGGCATAACAAAGCCAACACCACTCCGTGTTGAGTATTGAAAGGGCCCTTATTGGKCCGTATAGTGTAGGGGCGTTGAGTTGACTCATCTAGGTCTCAATGGGGATTACCCAGAGTCTAGTGTAACTAAGCCTCTGTAATATTGGTTTGAGTGTGTTTGTGCTCTGGTCTACTTCTCTGCGAGAACCTGTAAATCAKTCCACACCAGCCGCTAGCCACACCCACTGTCCTCTTGAGCTTCATCGTTCTGGTCGCCATTAGTTGCAACACACAACTCATCAATATTTGACACACACCTCAATACAGAGCAGCAGTCATACATAGAATTTAGCCATGTGGCAACCAGCAATCCCAGTTTTCTGCAAAGAAAAGTGAATACATTCAGTTTCTGCATTTTTTCCGTCACCATAACTTCTCACTATGACCTCTTCGGTTAGGGTTAGGTYGTTAGAATGCTGTGGTAGCCATGCTGGTTAATAGAACCTTACAGAGGCCAGCCAGGTCAGAGAGGTTGCTGCAGGTTGCTGCCGGCTTTGTGCCCTCTTGTAGGATCTGGTTGTCTGATAAACACTCCATTCTCAAATGTCTGCTGATTCATAAGCAGAGAAGCTTTTCAGTCCGCTGAAAAAATAGTTGGAGGGAGCTTAGAGTTTGCTCCACTTAGAGGACCTTTCACCATATTGCCTAGAACTACTGCGTTCCCTCAGGTCTGCAAAAACTGAAACGGTAGGGGCTACAACTAGGAGAAGGTCCTTGTGGTGATTTTTTTGTAACCAAGCCAGTTTTTTGCATGTGTTTAACGCTGTTCCATCAACACACCAGAGTTGTTAGTCATTAGAATTACACTGTGTAAGCCCTCAGGTATATCCCTACCAGTGTAATAGCAGTGCCAGCAGTGCATGTCTTTATCCACAGACTACTCTGTTGAAAGATGTTTGACTCTTCTCTTCCATCTCCTACTGATGTGGCAATAGGAAAGAYAAAAAAAGATCCTCGCTGTAACACTTCCAGCTTTCTCCGCCCATCACGGGGGACCATTCATGTGGCAGCCTCATTCAGATGTATAATTCTTGGAGATGAAAATGTCATGGCTGGGGAACTTCATCTGTGTAACAACAACTCAAGCCAGCTGTTTCTGTGCATCTGGCAGAGCGGAATGGGTCACCGCGGCCCACAGATGGCAGCTTGTTTATGCGTCTTCACGCTCTGGGTCTGCAGCTTCTATTTTGGGTAATTCAGAGTGCACTTTTCTGAGCATTCAGAGTGCTCTGCACTCTGTGCCTCTGAGATAGTCTGTAAAAGGTTGTGTTACCAAACCCTAGCACAGAAGAGCAGCCTGCCCTCTCCCCGCCTGTTTATGTTCCACGTTGAGGAGGGAACTTAGGGAGTTACTCCCTCTTTATCAGGTTTGTTGCTCAACACTGCAGCAGCAGTAGCCTAACCATCCATCTGTAATTTGTGAGGGGCCGCCTCTCGTGACAAAAGGGATGAATGCGCTGTAATTGTTATGAATGGGCGGAATCAGAAAAGAAAACAAAGAGCGTTGGGAGAAAACAAACCCAATATGCTACATGACAAGGTTGAATTAATCTGAGGCTCTTTAAAGAGCCACTAGCGCCACTGAAACCAGGAGTCACTGAGGGTCTGATTGACTGGCTAACTGTCTGTATTGCATAATCATTAGGATAGGACCGAGGGGCCCRSACGGACCCCCGTCAAATGGACAAAGCCTGTTCAACAGGTTTAAAGCCTTGTCCAACCCCTCCATTAGGAACAGCATCATGAATGGAGGAACCTCCACAGGGAGCGTGTGTCCTCCTCAGCGTAGCTGCAAAGGAGCCATGTTGTGTTGGACACGGCTGGATGAGCAAGAGCGCACGGAGCCTCTGGTGTCCTGAGCACATTCCCAGAGGAGAACGAGTGGAAGAACAGATGGAGGCGTGTAGAGATGCCATCTTTCACTACGAGAGTTTAGTGGCTGAGAGGAGAGGGCTGGGATGGGCYAGTGTAGGGGCCTGGATAGCTACATCAATTCTGAACTCCACTGCCCATCAAAGGAGCTGGACAACCTGGTCCCTGTCTGGATTTGAATGTGTAAATCAGACTGAAAATTGGGAGTCGGTCCATGAAAAGCAACACCTGTTCACTTCTTAATTAGATTTTTCATCTTAATGTGGCTTATTTCTTTACTTTTGAACTCACTAAAAACGCATTTCTAACAACTACTGTAGATTGCCCAAATTGAGATGCCTCGAAGTTCCCTGTAGAGTTTCTTACGGTATTATTTGCGCTTCTCTCCCTAACACTAAAACATTCATCAGTTAAAGCCACCTTGTTAGATTATTATTCTCTCACATATACATCATTGTATCATGTTGCTGTGACAGCACTTGGATGAAACAGAATTCACACAATTAGTTTAACTTCCTTAAATAAAACAGAATAGACAAATCTTTTTTTGGAAACAAAATAACTGTGGCAGAGACAATTAGAGTGGGCTTTTAATTCTGACATACTTGGCTGGTAATGGGGGCTCCCGAGTCCCATAGGGCAGCGCACAATTGGCGCACAAACCCGTCGTCCGGGTTTGGTCGGGGTAGGCCGTGATTGTAAATAAGAACTTGTTCTTAACCGACTTGCCTAGTTAAATAAAGGTTACATTTTCTAATTTTTATCAAATGAAATAATGAAGGACAGACTGATTTATAGGTATGCTCATACAAAGTTACATTAAATGTGAATCTTATATACAGTACATAGTGCTYTGAACTCATACATCTTAGCTCATCCCCCTCACTATGGGGCTTGAATAACTGACTTTGCTGAAAATAGACTTCTGGAGAAATACACATTTGAAGCAGAGCAAACCAACAGCCACCCCCCAGTCACTGTCTATTCACAGTACCTATTTGTCTCACTTGAATGCATTGTGAATGGCTGGGTACTGTTCATGCTGACTCTGAAAGATATTTCATTACTTAACTGTCCATTGTAAATGGGACATATGGAAGTTTGTTCTGGGGATAGAAAACCCTTAGATTGGTTATTTTCTATTGATATATGCAGGATGACACATCCACTTCTGATTGCTATGAATAACAAGGCTTTTTGGACTATGGGAATAACCTCAGAAGGTTKAAATGAAACACTTTGATTTAACATATGACTGATACAGGTCACATGCCCCTGAAATAAGAATAAATATGCCATGTGCAATGGCTTCGATGATCAACAAACACTGTGGGTGTGTAGAGGAGTTGACTGCATAATAAAGAGTAGGCTACATGCCCACGTTCACCTACAGATGTAGGATCTTTATTTGAGACAGATTGCTAAAGCCACAACAACAAAATTCCTGCAGCAACATTAAATGTGAATTATTATGTGGATTATTATTAAATGGACATTTTTGTAGGGGTTGATACATTTTTCATACGGGAAAATCAAGTCTGAAATTGAAAAGAAGCCTTTTCAAACCTCAAATATARCGCAAGTTTTACATTTCCTGCTTTGCAGTAAAATTCTCCTGCAACAGGGTAATCAAATTAAGATCCCACTTCTGTAGACCATCAGGAAACAACACACTTTCTTCTCAATCTAGATTTAAACACAACCTGGTGAGTCTCTCTCTCCCCTGTAATTCCCATTAACATCCCAGTGAGTAATGAGTCTTAGCTGATTAAACATCTTTATCCCTCTCACACACTGATTATCTAAGCCAGAGAGGGATATGCTATCTTCAGGAGGGATGAGAAAACAATCACTACTAACATGCACACACACGAACATGCACATACCCGCGCACACACACACACCACACAGATGGGATCATTCCCACAAGTCTTCCAAGTCTAAGTCCTAAACTAGATGAAGGATGGTGGGGGGGTTCTGGGAGGGGCTGACAGTATAGTTTCACAAAGTCCTCAGAGGAGTTGTTCAATGCCTGTGGTATTTAATGAATTAATTAACAACATAGTCCTTTGTAAATGAAATACTGTGTTCGGTGAGATCTAAAGACMTTAAACTTCGAGGACAGCAAAAACAATTGTTCTACTTTATTACGCATTCATATTTTTTTCCTTTCTTCTTTTCCTAAGGGCAAATCTGTTCCAATATTGTTTGTGCCAAGAAAGCCGGCACTGTCAATTGAGATTTGGCTGTGATTAAATAGCCTACCAAGTTAAATTCAATGTGACATTGCCCCTGCTGTTAAGAAGCCTAAAATTATTTTTATTTGATGGAGAAAGGAAGAGAAGAAGAAGATAAAGTTGGAGAGGGAGAGAATTGCCCTCACAAAAATGTTCCATAAACCAAGGCTCTTGATCATGAAGTCAGCGCTTTGCCCGATTAATAAAACCTCCCTAATAAAAATGAGTTGTTAACTTGACTGGGGTTACCATCTGTATGGATCAGTTAGGACATCTAGATGTCAGCCTTTATAAAATATCCCACCCCCTGCTGTCTTTTTCTTATCCTTACRGTTTTAACCACTACTTCTCATCCTCAGTCTCACACAGTATCTTCAGTTCTCTTTTTTCCTTCCATTCTATATTTTCTTGGTCTAATATTCTCGCTGTTTATCTTTTCCCTCCTCTCCTCACAGTGTTCACTGAGGAAATCTAGCAGCTCTGTTGGGGTTCTCTAGCTTGCATAGGGAGCCTGCTGTTCCACCAGCACTCTGCTTACACCAGTGGAGGAGATTCACATCAAACAGCAGAAAGACAGAGCCACAGGCTGTGAGAGGATGGAAGGGGACGTGGAGGAACTGCATGATTCAACCTCTCCTCACCACCGGCACCAGCCTGTTTCCCATCTATCCCACCACCTCTCCTTTACTGAGCCATATTTAGCAGATGCGGATAGAGACGTATTCAAAGGTAACCCTGTTATTATGACATTACAGGAGACCATTGCCCTTTGAGACATGTTTGTAGAGGGAGAAGAGAGAGAGGACTTGAGTGGCTATTACATTTCCCTATAGCTGTTGACATGTTGAGTTTGAGGTCGAGGATGAGGTTGAAACACAAGTGTTTGATTTCTTAACATGTACTTTGCACAGAGAGAAAGAAAAAAAACGAAGCCATTGAAATAAATTGGTTAAATTGGTATATATTTTTCCTGGAAAGGCCAGATTGTGCAGAGGTCATGATGGGGGCAGTGTTAAGGGGATATGGTTGTAACCAGCGGCGACAGAGGGTCAGACAAAAGTCTGTATCGCGGTGGACATGCATGCTTTAATGAATGTAAATGTTCAGAGTCAGACACATACAAACAGTCACACAGGGAGCCGATCATCACTGACCCTATAATAAACTCTGCGGCACCACGCACAGCTTAACTGGAGGCCAGGAGGAACGGTTCAGTAGATGTCAGGCATGGGTCCACCTTGTCTTGTTCAGAAAATAGGGGATAAATGTGATTTTAGTGTGTGTGTGTGTGTGCATGGAGCTCTTAAGATTTCCAGAGCCAGCACTGTTGAACTAGGGACATCAGCAGAAAGAGAGGGGGCTTTCACACAAGGATGCTTATGAGGGTTATCCTATTTGTTCACTATTTGTTATCCTCATGGTACATTTATTTGATACACAACCAATATCACAGACTGCATAAGGGAGTGAGGGGGTTGAATGGCAGGTTTTCTGTGTACTCTGACTAGACCGTTTCCCAGCTCGTTTTGTAGTGAGCCTGCTGTATATAAGTCCCCTCCTGCCGTCCACGGGATGCATAAACCCATCCTCCGTCAACAGTAATAAGACTCCGAGGGGAGAACACACACAGAGTCATTCAAATCCCCTCTGCAAGAAAAAGTCAGCACACTCATGCAAGCAATTAGCAAACAAAAAAACCTACGCACTATTTGTCAAATGATCCATCTGAAGCCCGTAATTGCCTCAACCGGATTTACATACTGAAGGATAATAAGTACAAAATGTATTCTAATGTGACAATGAGGGACCTGACATGGGGCTGAATAGCGATGAGTATTAGCGTTGTCGGGGAGAGTATTTGCATTCAGCTCAAGGCGTGTTGATACATGTACAGCAATCAGTGCTATGAGGGAGACCAGAGTCCTTTTATAGAAAAGCTGCCCTCACGTCCTTACTATGGCAATAATACGGCCAGTTTATTCCTCACTTGTGACGACAATAGGCATTGCTGTTGGCAGTACTGCTGGGCAGTAGAGTTGAACGGAGAGAGCCATGTCAGCTTACAAGATCGTGGTGGTTTTAAGACCCTTAAATAAGGAAGTGGTAGGAGACCTAACCAATACCCACTGTAGGGCTGCCTGACACTTGAAAACAGCAGATTGGCTTGTACTCATCACAGCCTGGGGAGAGAAAAAAAAGGGAGATATAACAGTAGGAAGAGAGTTTCATGCAGAGCAACAATCTGTAACAATCAGAGACGGAGAGAAATGCCGTGTCGGAGTACTATGTACAACAGTGTCTATTTTTGCTGTTGCATATACATCAGTATCTATACATATCTGGTTATTTTTTTGTCCCTGTTTTTTTTWGTGGTATATCTGTGTATGTTTTCTCTGTAGATGGACTAACCCATTTCTTTCCRCTACACCGTGGAGCCATCTCTAAGTTGATGTATGAGCCGGCTTTCTGCAGCATTCCTCTCCTGCGTACAGCATGAGAAACATTCAGCACCGCAGGAGCAAAGGAATCATTACTCTTGATATCCACTGATGTGTCTTGACCTGCTTTCCGTAAATGGGTAACACACACACAGTCTTTGTTTTCTCGACAATTTGTTCACTGTTACTCTTTTAGACCAAAAAATACAAAAGCCTCTGCTGGAAGCTCTTGTATGAGGGATTCCATCTGTGTTTGGGTGTTGCTGAGATACCAGGTTTAATTCATTTTTTCAAACTGTTGCTAGCCATAAAGACTAGTAGCCTATACAATACTAATGTTTGGGTRGGGGATTATAACTTTGTRCACTATTTTACTCCAAAACCAAATATGAAAAATGCAATGTTTACTGTTATTCCATGTACTGTAGGCCCAAGTTAAATTCTCACAATGATAATGAAACTGACAAAGAACCTGAAAGATAAGTCAATAGAAGTTCACTGCTTTGGTGTAGTTGAAGAGAACTTCAACTTCAAAACAGTCTCTTGATATTAGCTTTAAGCCATCGGTGCGAGAAAAGAGATGATGCCTGCCCTATCAGTGGTATCAGAAATAGACTGGCAAGGGGCACCGTAGCAAGAGCTGACAATTACCCYTCTTTAATCCAGCCCAATTGAGTGGGACCCCCCACCTGGGCCTGTTGAGGATGACAGATGGTATGCGATATTGCAGTCATTAAAGCAAGAAAACTGTGGCAGATGACCCACCAAGACTCCATCGATCTGMCTCCGCAGCAGGGTCTGGGTTCGACACACTGTTTCTGCCCCCCTGACTCCCAACAAAAGTAGAAAAAGGGGGCAACTAAATGAGATGAAGCAAGTGAACGTATATGGATGAAAGCTTTTGGTGTTAGCAGTAATTCTCTGTAGCCTTACTACTGTCTGAGGGGAGGGACTTTATGGATCACAAATAACAGCTGCATCTAACCAGCTAAATATCTAACTTAGTTACACGGTCATGGATTTTCTGTAAAGATCCTGTCTACTTCATGTTTTAAAATAATTAATTAGCTCTCTGCGATCAGAGGTGGTCTATTCTTGAGAGTGACAATAATAGCCTGCTTCCGATAAAGGATTTCAAATAAAGCTTTCTACACAGAACTTTTAAAGGGCTCAATCCATCCATTTTGGCCTACGGATAATTGTCTGCCATCTGTGACAGATCTAACATACTTCTCTCTCCTCAAACGGAGCTGTCTCCAAACACATTGGCTCTCCTTTTTTACTGATCAGGTAAAGAAAGGCATGTGTGATGGCAAATGAATAAGCTTATATGAATAGCTTACACGCATTCTTTCTCAGTCAAATCTACCTCTCACGTACGTCAAAGCCATTGGCCCCATTTCCTGCTAGCTGTTGTGCCATGCCAAATGTGAGGTTTAGCTGAAGCCAATCGCTCCACAGATGGTGGCTYGTAGATCAGTTGAGGACAAACTTTATTTGMTAAAACAAAGCTTTTGGTCCTAGTTTGTCCATTGATTGTGTTCTGAGCACATAGTGGTAATTGTATGCCAAGAGCTTGACTGGCAGAGAACGGAAACATATTTTGAGTCCTTGTCAGTTGTGATTTCGTTTGTGGCTTTAGCTATGGGCGCTAGGCTAAACTTTGTCAGTAAGCAACATGTGAAACATAAGAGATGAAATAGTACTACGGGTATCTGTCTGCAGCACAGACATTTACTTTCCATGTTGTAGGTGCCCTGTAGCACCACAACCACATTAGAGCACACTCTCACTCCCAACAGAGTACCTCATGATTATCATTGCCAGGCTGTCAGCATACAGTCACTGATGTATCAATTCAAAAAAATTCAATGTCAGTATTGATCGGAAATAGTCTGGTTATAGTCTGCTGACACTGGAGAAAAATAATGGAAATAGACGAAAATCAGTCCTCCTACACGCCTCCTCAACTCCCCTTTTATTTACTTCACAGGGACCTCAGCTAAAACCCCATATATCCATTGTGCTGATGGCAGGCTATTTTAAACTATCTTCACTCATACAGTTGCAATTAGCAGCTCCAAAGGATTTAATGTTCGACCCACTGGTTGCCCTAAGGAGGCACATTCCCAACTGATCAAAACTGTCTAAAACAGCACTAATGCGTGTGAATGTAAACAAGCAATCACATATGCGTGTACACACACAGGGCTTGTTCGACATTGCAGCTGACATTGTAGGCGACTGCGGACTGACTGATCTATCAAACCTTGCATCGTAAATAACTACTCATTATTATTTGTAAATCAGTCAGTCAGCTACAATTTACCCACAATGCATCACATATTTGAACACACACCCAAGCACAAGAGTGCATTCAGACTCACCACATACATTTGTCTGCCATCTTCAAGTCATGCAAGGACAAGAGACAAAAACCAAGACAGCAGACACAATTATTTGTTCTACAGTATTCTATATCAGAAGTCAGACCGTTCCCCACAGAAATACGTTTTCCCCTTTCTTTCCCTTTGCTTTATCTGAACAGCCTCATTTTTTAAAACTGCCTTCCCCCAGATTACTTTCTGTGCCTTCAATACCCTGGCCAGCCTACATGTTCAGAACAGATTTAGGCACCATGGGTTGTGAGCAAATATTTCCATTTTCTGTCAAAATCCATTTGAGGTCCTGTTTTCTTCTCTAACACACACACACACACACACACACACACACACACACACACACACACACACACACACACACACACACACACACACACACACACCACACACACACACACACACACACACACACACACACACACACACACACACACAGGGATGTTGCGGTGACCATATTACCACCAGTCATGATTGCAGTAAAATTCCACGTGACCGTTGAGTCACAGTAATCTCCTCTTATGCACTCTGGACATGCGTTGGTAGTACCTAACTTGCTAACAACCATCAGGTGGCTAATGGCCTGGTACTCAGGGCTCTATTGTCCCTCTAACCACTCTGACATCAATGCAAATGAAATCAAGAATCACATCAAACCCTTATCAAAACAGTATGTGCTTTTAAATCTCACCTCAATGTGTTTGATCAATTTGAAAAGAAGTTGAGCAGTTTGAAACTGAGTGGAAAACATGGTAGTTGTGGATGTTGTTTCATAGCCTAACACAATGAAATAGACAGCGCTTTTTAAGGTGACGATTCATTCAAAACACCCATAAGCATATTAGAGCTTATGCATTTGCATAGGCCTATATATGAGCCCAAGCACACCATATAGGCCTAGGCTATACTGTTGGTTCATTGATTGTGCAGAGCAGCTTACAGTGTTAGCCTACAATTATATTGAATTTGTATTTGATTTTGAATAGCCTAGTAATAGGGCTTTTTTCTCTCACAATTAATAGGTTGACATTACCTRTAGCTARAGAATATCTCACACATGCATGCACACACACACACCGTGTATGATACACGTTTCCCTTCCTTACATTATATTCCGTAMAAATGGCAATGTGAGGGACACCAGGAGAATTGCAGGCTTGACAAAGTAATGGGGAGAGGTGGAAATTTCCTGACACAGCTAATTAACAGCCAACCTGAYGTAATTCTTAATTAAAATATGAATTCTCATAGCAAATTAAAAAATAATAATAATAGGAAGACAAAGGAGTCTCAAACTTCTCATTTAAAGACTGGAAGAGTATTCATTAACTCAAACAAATTCTGATACTTTTGTCCCTAATTGGTTTTTTGATCAATCAGATCAGCTATTTTGCCATTCATTGGGCAAAAGGTCAYAATTGGGCTGCTTGTGTGAATGCAGCCATTTAGGCCTATCAAATAATTCATAATAGTCTGTTGTCAGAATGTGTCATCGCATAAAATGTAATTTTAGCATAAAAGCTAAGAGGGGAGCTACAAAAGTTGAGAAATAGTGAGTCTGAAAGCCTTCCTGCTAGCTATCTCCCCTCATATGACAAAGTAGTTTGAGGACAACAGACAGGCCCTTCCCTCTCCCCCAGAACGATGGTCACTGCTCGTTCCTGTAGACACTCACTATTTATAAAAAAAGGACATCTTCAAACAGCACTTTCTACTGTCCTCCATCACCCAGAGCTCTTGTTTTTGTCATCCTAGAATTCTTCTATTGAAGATAAAACGTTTGCCAAAAAGCCCTGCAGTTTCTTTCCCCACCTGTTCTGTTTGACGTCTATAGCACGTCACTGCAACGTTGAGGAAAATCTATAATAAATCGCCTGTAGTTTCTCAATACAAAACCACGTTTCCTGAGCGGTCCTAGCAATAATTGGTTCCTCAGATGACAGAATGAAAACCCACCTGGATCCTGTTCATAGATTATTTCCAATACCCAGACAGTGTTCAGACCTATAAATTATATTTATTTGGCATTCCTATAGCCTAATTTTTTTAAACAAAAAATATCAGTTTTATTTTTTATTTTTTAGAGCAAATGAGGGTTATGTGCCATGCTCACAGGTAGAGACAGAWTGTTCCCCTTGTCGGCTCGGGTATTTGAACCAGGGAACTTTCGCTTAATGCAGAAATTACAAATATGCTATGATAGGGTCAAGTCATTCACTAGCAACAAGTCCTACCGGGAATAAGCAGAGGGGGGAAAGTAACGCCTTGACACGACACATTCCCTTAAAGCTTTTTCACCCCCATACACAAAACACTATGAAATGATCGATCCCTAGGTTGTTAGTGGGTCCATTAAATGTGTATGTAAAAACATTCAATTTAACAAAACCATTTCACATCCAATTAGTCCATTSTCCCAGTCAAATGCTGACCTAAATATGGACTTTTGTCAGTCTGTACTCATCACCAGATAKATTTAAAAAAACATCATTGGGCAGATGCTTTCACTGAAATAATGATTACCGGCACCATTTAATTCAGTTTTGAATTTGTGGAATAAATTYGTCTATTGAGGTCAGCCTGGGACACCTCATAAGAGGCAGTACAATGTGTTGTATTTCACAGGGGCATGCTGGATTAGGTAATTAATCAAACTGTCTGTGGTGTAATGAGGTTTTACCAGCCCTTTAATCCCCAGAAAATTAATCAACTGGAATTAAACAATTGTGAGCATCTTATAAAAGGTGAAGCCTTAAGCCCAGAAAACCAATAAGCACCCTTCCAGATTTCCCCCCTCTCATATGACCTGTGTCCAGTTGTAAAACACAAATAGATCCAAATGTACATAAATACTCATTTTAACTGGCTCATGATTTAGAATGTTTACAGAGTGTTTTCAGCAACATTTGATAAACAAATGACCAGAACTACAGGCYAGGGTGAGATACTAACTCAAAATAAGGCAACATGATTTCCCCAACAACAAAATCATTTCAAACAGTGTCATCTTACCAATATCCATTTCAAGAAATCATACAATACCCAGCCAAAAAAGTGAAAAAACATTTGAAGGACATTTGAATCTCGTCATTAGTCATAGTGAAAATAATTGCGTTTACTAGACTCAGGTCTGCACGATATCAGTATACTAAAATGAGAATCGTATTAAAAAGCCATGTTAAAAAGCATTTAAAAATACACATACCCACTCACTAGTCAGTGCAGCAGAATTTAGCAAAGAGGTTGGAATAAATAAAGTAAAAGTGTGATTGTGCATGTACGGAATACAGAACAGGAGGACGGGTCAGTTAGTCTCAGTACAAGAAGGTGCCGAAGCTGCCCATGCCGTTTCTCCTGAACTGGTTGTCCTGTATGGAGACAAASATCTCCTGGGAGAGCAGGTTGTCATCTGCCTGGGTCACTCCCAGCTCCTTCAGCATGCTCTTCTGGCGTCGCTGCTTCTTGGCTGACGTGGCCACCAGCTCCCTCTTGATGGCATCATTGCCCTCCGTGAACTCCGGAGGAACGGCYTAAGACGAATAGGAGACTGGTTCCTTCACAGAGTGGTCGTCCACCACGATGAGCTGCACGTCCACATCCACCTGCATCTTCCCCTCACCCTTCATGTCCTCGTTCCCTTCTTCTATATCCAGTTGCTCATCTGGAAAATAACGTGAARCCGTTCATGACAGGCGTGTTAACACCTCGCTGTGACATTCAGARCTAATACCACCACTTCCACTTCCTTCTCCATCATGACATTCGGATGTGTCATGTATGAAAACACCACACCGTCTTCCTGTGAAATATTACTATATTCTGTTTAAATCAGACTGACAGTGTATTCTAACAAAGACTGCCCTTTGGGATCAATGGTAGATAATTGCCTTGCTCTTACCTTTTCAAATCCAAATGCGAGCAGCCTCTTTTCGACGTTTAAAGTGGGGAATGGAGTGTTGAGAAATGTTTTATTAACAGCTTTTTTTGCAAATTCCGGATGGGAAATAACAAAGGACCATAATGGACATCATCTTTTCAATAACAACGCAAATGACAATTACTACCCAGTTGTTGGCTTAGTAGTGTCTCCGCAAAATTCATGAATGTTGTAGATMACATTTTTAAAGGGTAATCTGAAGAGAAGAGATAGCTTTGTTTATTTWGTTTTTTTAAGGTCAAATTTCTGCCACTTTCGCTCATTCTCCTGTCTGGGGTAGAGGTATTTATTCCTGTGTACTGGGGTTAAACAATAAGGGACATTCCATTAGAGGACATCGGAGAGTGAGGGAGATGAAGAGAGCACTCCAGACGTATTTTAAGCCATGCCACCTTCAGCTGCACCTTTTATTCTGTAGCTGCCCTAGACTGAAGGTCAAGCACATTTTCTCACAAACTTCCCAGTGAAACCAACTCAGCCTTCCAGAGACAGTAAACCCATTGATGTGGGAAATACTGAGTAAGACTTGGTTAGTACCTAGTCTCGTGTGACAATCCTGTCTTGTTGATTCTACCTATGGAAGTCTATTGGAACTTCAGTATTGGATTATGTGCTTGAATGGGAGCGCTGGTATTCAACACTCAAACAAAATCTTCTCTAAGTAGAAATTACATTTCCCCTCAGAGGCATTAGAGTGATTTGGAACGCCACCGACGCAAAATATGTGATAGATTTGATAAGTGTCAATGCATCACTAGTTCCCATCTAGACTCTGTTTTACGCCACCCTTTTAAAAATATTTTTTATATATCATAATCCTGAGGAAAACTCCCCCAGGCTTTGGAACTAGTTCATACCTGTAGGGGTGTCTTTCTGTGCAGCCTCGCCCGGTACAGCATCACTAGGTTTGACCAGGATCACTCCGTATCCCTCGTTGTTGTGGATCACATTGTTCACCATGGTGATCTTAGGCATGGTGTCCAGCTCATCAGCAAAGTCCTAGCGGGGGGGGTTGAAGGATGCGGGAAATTGACAGATGAGCAACAGAGAGTGGGGGAAAGACAGGCATAAACAGAGTCATCACGTCGGTCTTCCTGCTTAAGTTGTCCTGGCCAAGTCCAACACACCGAGCAGAGAGACAACAGGAAGGAAAGCTCTGTGTGAGGGAGCGATAAAAAACACACTACCGTTCTAGCCTCGGGGAATGAGATAAGACCCAGAACTCGTCTGAAGGTAACAAGGGAAATAAGCCAATTTGTTTTTGTGGGTGTGTGGTGTGTGCGCATTTTAACATCTTTCTCCACTAAATTCAATTTGGTTGAGGGAAGATAATGCCACAGGCTTAGAATTGAACTGAACCTAGGAAGAGATGGAGGTTGGATGTGCTAGGGCTGGAGCAGTAATATACAGATTGGTAAATGACCAGTAGAAACTGTAGAACCAGTAGAACTGGTCGTATAGGTATGTCCTGCCGTAACGCTACGGTCACAAGACCGCAGGCCTCCTAATTGTCCCTAGAATTTCTAAGCAAACAGCGGGAGGCAGGGCTTTCTCCTATAGATCTCCATTTTTATGGAACGGTCTGCCTACCCATGTGAGAGACGCAGACTCGGTCCAACCTTTAAGTCTTTACTGAAGACTTATCTCTTCAGTAGGTCATATGATTGAGTGTAGTCTGGCCCAGGAGTGTGAAGGTGAACGGAAAGGCTCTGGAGCAACGAACCGCCCTTGCTGTCTCTGCCTGGCCGGTTCCCCTCTCTCCACTGGGATTCTCTGCCTCTAACCCTATTACAGGGCTGAGTCACTGGCTTACTGGTGCTCTTTCATGCCGTCCCTGGGAGGGTGCGTCACTTGAGTGGGTGAGTTACTGACGTGATCTCCTGTCGGGTTGCGCCCCCCTTGGTTTGTGCTGTGTGGAGATCTTTGTGGGCTATACTCGGCCTTCTCAGGATTGTAAGTTGGTGGTTGAAGATATCCCTCTAGTGGTGTGGTGGGCTTGGCTTTGCAAAGTGGGTGGGGTTATATCCTTCCTGTTTGCCCTGTCCGGGGTTTCTTCTGATGGGGCACAGTGTCTCCTGACCCCTCCTGTCTCAGCCTCCAGTATTTATGCTGCAGTAGTTTATTGTCGGGCTAGGGTCAGTTGGTTATACCTGGAGTACTTCTCCTATCTTATCCAGTGTCCTGTGTGAATTAAGTATGCCTCTCAAATTCTCTCTTCTCTCTTTCTTCTCTCTCTCGGAGAACCTGAGCCCTAGGACCATACGTCACGGCAAACCGGCATATGACTCCTTGCTGTCCCCAGTCCACCTGGCCTTGCTGCTATTCCAGTTTCAACTGGTTCTGCCTGCGGTTATGGAACCGCCACCTGTCCAGACCTGCTATTTTCAACTCTTAATGATCGGCATGAAAAGCCAACTGAAAATTATCATGATTATTATTGACCATGCTTGTCACTTATGAACATCTTGGCATAGTTCTGTTATAATCTCCACCCGGCCACGCCAGAAGAGACTGGCCACCCCTCATAGCCTGGTTCCTCTCTAGGTTTCTTCCTAGGTTTTGGCCTTTCTAGGGAGTTTTTCCAGCCACCGTGCTTCTACACCTGCATTGCTTGCTGTTTGGGGTTTTAGGCTGGGTTTCTGTACAGCACTTCGAGATATTAGCTGATGTACGAAGGGCTATATAAAATAAACTTGATTTGATTGAACTTCAAATCTCTCACCTTGATCAGGATCCCTTCTTTGCAGTGATGTATGCCATCCCACCATACTGCAGAAACTGCCAGGGTAGATCTCCACACCAGCCCCTATAGCACAACAGTTATCAGCATGTAGACACACAGCTAGGCTACTGCCGGCCTCAGACACACACAATGATTAACACGAGAGCTAGATTTGTACTAATAAAAAAAACAAAGCCACCATGAAAGAGTGATGAGCGTCAATGACCTCTCACCTTAGAGCCGTAGAGGTCACACATGTTCATGGTCAGGTGGCGCGACGTCCGCACAATGACACCTGTCGTCTCGCACTGAAGGACACAGTTCTCCATCTCCAGCTTACCCTGACGTACACCTGGAGACAAGAGGGAAATAAGATGAAGATTGACACTAGGAGGTAAATAAAGAGGCCAGCTAGATCCTAGTATTCCAAATGGTGTATGACCATAACCCCATTCTCCTCCTGGAAAGTCATTGATATATGGCTGTTGCCAGATGTTAACAGTGCCAGCAGCTTAGGCAGAATTACTAACGCAGGACAATGGGTAGTGTTGGGGGGCAGGGTAGATGTAGAGGCAGCATCACATTGGGAGGAGGACTCACAGAGGATGCCTTCGATAGCGTCGTGTGGATGAACTTGACATTGGAGACCTTCACTCGGCTCCTGTTGACTCCACAAACGAGCCCCTTTGTTCTTCTTCTCAATCACCACCTCATCAGGTAGGCCGAACCCTGAAAAGAAAGAAGATTTATTAGCCTAAATCAGGGCGTAAAATGTTTTTTTGGTCCACCAGCCACCAGAGCAGGTAGATTTAAAAATCTACCAGCCACTCAGCTCTCACCCCCCCCACCACCCCACACACAGGAGAGCATGCTTTGTAGTTTTCTAAAACAAATTCATACTAGTAAGAAGTAATGTGGTATATTGTTTCATTAAATTTGTGGCCTGAGTATTTGGTTTCGCTTAGTGGGACTATCATTGTGTTCAACAGGAGAATGACCCAAAACACACCTCCAGGCTGTGTAAGGGCATTTGACCAATGGGGAGTGATGGAGTGCTGCATCAGATGACCTGGCCTGCACAATCACCCAACCTCAACCAAATTGAGATGGTTTGAGATGAGTTGGACCGCAGAGTGAAGGAAAWGCAMCAAACAAGTGCTCAATATATATGGGAACTCCTTCAAGACTGTTGGAAAAGCATTCCTCATGAAGCTGGTTGAGAGTATGCCAAGAGTGTGCAGAGCTGTCATCAAGGCAAAGGGTGGCTATTTGAAGAATCTCAAATATATTTTGATTTGTTTAACACTTTTTTGGTTACTACATAATTCCATATGTATTATTTCATAGGTTTGATGTCTTCATTATTATTCTACAATGTAGAAAATAGAAAAAAATTATGAAAAACCCTTGCAATGAGTAGGTGTTCTAAAACTTTTGACCGGTWGTGTATGTCTGCGGCAGAGGGACAAGAGAGCCATGAAAAGGGCATTTTGATCGGTCATGGAGTTAAGTGCTGAAAACATGTTGGCTCAACATTTAAAGAGATGGCGAACAAGCAATAGAATGATGAGCCATTAGGTTTTGGCGTAGGTACAGCCGACTAGCGCTAGCTAACATTAACTACCTAGCAATAATCTAAACTTGGAGTCACAGTATCGATAGGAACTCTGTAAAAACAATAGCGCAATACTCTATTACTGTATTGATTCCCCCCCCCCCCTCACCAACTGTACATAGAAAGAATAKATTTAGATTAAATTGCATTTGCTCCATCTTTGCATGCTGACAGCTGGGACAACTGGGTCATGGCTCAATGGCCACAGTGTTGGGTCCGAACACGCCTTCCAACCTCGCAGTGGTGTACATGACAAGTAGCGATTCAGCACAATTCCAGGCAGGCAGAATGTGATGGACAGTGTTCTGACGYCTAGGGTTCATTATTCTCTGTTCCTTGACAGATGGCCTGGAGACAGGTGTTCCACAATGTGGCCAACAATTCTACAGCACTGGCTAGGTTCCACACGCTGCCATTGGAAAGGCCAAAGGCTGAATATCGATTGGTAAAGTCATAGGCCCATGCACACATCCAGGAGAGGAAAACCCTATTCCCAGTGGGCTTCATGACTGGCAAAAATGTGCTGCTACTTAGAGAATTAAACAAATTTAAACACTAAAACGGATTGCAGATCACGAATGCAGTCTGTTCTTAACAAGTGCTGACTGACTGAACCTCCTCACTAATGAATTCTAATGTCTTCTCAGGAACACGCTTTTTGGAAAATCTCGRACTACTTATTATGAAGATAGATCATATGCATTTTTCCCCCTCTGTCTTTGATACAGCAATATCCAAAAAGCAATAAACGCCTGTGTGTGCCCTGCTCCTCTAAATATCAAAGGCTCTTTGGTGGGAGGGAGAATTCTATTATGGTAATCCGGCAGTGGTCTAATTGAGTTGCTCTTTTCCTGTCGTGGTYCAGTGCCAGGCAGCGCTGCATCTTATTTCCACACCCTCTTTATCTCAGCTTTCAGGGGTTTCCTAGCACCACAGGAGGGCACGCACATAGAAAGAGACGCATGTAAACAGCCCCTCCAATCTCCCCTCCCTCTATCCAACTCGGCAGGCCCTCCATTTGCATAAAGAGACTGACACGGCGCCTCTGCTCTGACCTCTCCTCGCCCGCGCTAGCCTTCTCTATGCATTAATATCATCCCTGTTTAAATGCTTACTGCGCCAGCAAGCTCTATTTTATTCCCGAGGGCTGCCTCTGTACATCTCACATCCTCTCTGCAATACGTTCATTTCACTCCATGTGCTGTAGATTGAGTGGTTGTTTTACCTTCGACAGGCATTAACACACCACATAGTACAGCCAGTACCATAAAAGTATAAACTGCAGGWGAACACTTGATTTCATCTGAAACACTTACACAAGTGTTCAATATGAAAATAACTTCCAAGGCCATAACAGTACTTCGCAGCACATTAGTCACAGATATAGCAACAGATTCTTTAGTGACAGAAAGGGATGGAAGGATTCAGACAACCTGCAAAATGTGTTGAACAACTCCCTCACATAACAAAAAAAACAGAGGGACATTTTTGCAATGACTGAACATCAGACTTCAATAAATGGAAAACAGAAAATCAGCAGAGGCCTCTTGCTGGATTCAGATASTGGAATCTGGATTTTCGCAATACCAAGCCTCCAGATTCTACTCCTCATTACCTGAATCGAGCAAGAGGCATCCCTGGCTGGCTAATAGCAACAAAGGATACATAAAATAACAAATACATAACAGTGCAGGCTGCGGAGGGGAGGACGCCTCATAATAATGGCTGGAAATGGATAGAATGGAATGGTATCAAACACGTGTTTGATACCATTCCATTCCAGACATTGTTATGAGCGGTCCTCCCCTCAGCAGCCTCCACTGATACATACAGGTAACTGACAAAATAAAGGAAACAACAAAGTGTCTCAATAGGGTGTTGGGCCACCACGAGCCGGAACAGCTTCAATGCACCTTGTCATAGAGTTCCAGACACTTGTAGAATTTATTGGAGGGATGCAACATTCTTCCACAAGAAATTCCATAATTTGGTGTTTTGTTGATGGGGGTGGAATCTCCCATACGTGTTCAATTGGGTTGAGATCTGGTGACAGACGGCCATGGCAAATGGTTTACATCGTTTTAAGTCAGGAACCACGCCTGTGTGGAAGCACCTGCTTTCAATATACTCTGTAGCCCTCATTGAGTTGTTTCTCCATTACTCTGGCAGTTACCTGTACATACATACAGCAGTAGTGCATCCTGCCATTATAAAGGCTMKTTGCAGAAATGTGAAACATTACCTTCCACTGTTATGGAGTCTGGGATASTAATGGAGCTGGTGACATTGTAGTGTCCTGGAAGGATGATGACCACGTCTCCCTCGTAGCAGGCACTCACAGCCAGCAGGGGCTCACTGTGAAACTAATATTTAAACACAGAGCAGTTTCAGTACACAGTCGGTCTATACAACACAGATCTGCGCTCACGACTAAACAAAGACACAAAAACACATGTTTTCTGCTTCTAACGTCTCAGTGGTATACAAAGATACTAGAGGCGAGGCATTCAGGCAAACAGACACAGCTTCTACAAATCCTGGTGGAATGCCAGTGTACAGGAACTAGGGAGGTCAAATTAAAAAAAGCCCACACACCTTAGCAAATCCCAGCGCATTAGACCAATACACAAGTGTGACATAGTTAGAGAACTTAACCATTGGGTTTCATCTCTGGTCATCTCATTAAACAGGCCATTTGAAATGGAAACCAGGGCAAACTTACATTTGACAAAATACAATATGCCTAAGAATGGACAAATGTCATGGATGTAAAAAATAAAATGAAAAAATAAACGATTTTATTTGTTTGCCATACTTGTACTTCAAACTCTTCCCCTGAGAATTTGGGCCCTAGCTTGTCTGCCATCAGGCTCTGCAGCTGGCTGACTGTAGTGGAGACAGACACGACATGGACCATCCGGCCACCTGAGACACGAGGCCCCTTGGCCCTGCACGACTGCTGCCCTGAGTTCACCTTGTATCCCAGCACATACCTGCAGTGTCAGGAGAGAATACATTTATGTAGAAGAACACAATGGTACAGCATTGGACAACGCAGAATGGTTGCATCTKCACTTTCCAATAGCGTCTCAAAGTATAGGCCAGGGGAGGCTGCTGAAGGGAGAATAATTGCCGGAACGGAGCAAATTAAATGGCATCAAACACCTGGYAAACCCATGTGTTTGATACCATTCCACTGACTCCGCTCCAGCCATTACCACGAGCCCGTTCTCCCCAATTAAGGTGCCACCAAGTGTGCGTTAGTAGTAACTATAAATTAAATTGCTGTCCCTCTTTTGTATTCTAACCAGAATATGATYCATTGAACTGGACTGTAGTGTACTGTCATTCTGTGAGAGGTTTCTCTCTCAACTGGGGCAGTATAGGTCAAACATGCTAGCTCAGGGACAGAGGTGAATCCAATAGCCTTTACTCAGTCTTCCTATTTTTCCCTCTGTTAGGAGACCAACTCCATCAGTCACAACTACTCCCTCACACACTCTGCAGAGGCACTGATAGCTCCTCTCAGTCTTCCCACCRCGTGTCCCCTTGGCCAGCTACCTGAGCAGCGGGTTCTCAATGATCCGGAGTTTGCGCTTCAGAGCCTCCATCTGCTCGTACATCCTTAGGCCCTCCACCATGGACACGTTGTCCAGCTCCGACTCCGAGTCGCTGCTGATGCCGTTCCGCAGGCTAGAAAACTCCTGGAACTTCTGAGAGCAGCGTGCCAAAAGAGAGTAATACTCTGCCACAAGTCCAGCAGGCACCCGATCCTCCAGAATATCATAAAACCTACAGGGTTGACAGCCACAGAGGGAGAAATACTGATTTTGTTTTCCTTAAAACACAATCGCATTATGATAACTTCTGGGAACAAACTGTTCAGCCACATTGGAGGGCAACGAGAGGTTAAGGTGGGATAACTCTAGAGGAGATGGTCAGAGCACAACATTGTTTGTTTGTCTGGCATTTGAAAATGTTCTTAACCATTATTTGGAGAAAGAATCGAGACCCTCCCTTCTATCTAAGGAGCCGGTCATGAATGGTTTAAAGACATTCTTTGTCTATTAAAAGCAAATCGGCAACAGTGTCCTTGGTATAAACTAGGAGCTGATGGGTCTAACATTAACAAGCTTGTGGATTTCTGCTGAAGCCAATAAGATATCTTAACCCTCTTCTCCACCCATAAAAAAAAAAATAGGAGACGCCACAGTATGCTCACAATCCCCAGGTACATACTGCCATCTAGTGGCCAAGGAATAATCTGCACCCTCTCACTAACAGCATTGAACATATCCAGCTCTAACCATTAGACACGGAGCTTGCTCAAGTGTTCCTGAACTGCACTCATTTACAATGCTCTACAGGTTCCTATGCCATATGGCCATTCTGATAGCGGCATTAAAATAATGGGTTCAAGCTAGCCGTGTCATTGGCAGATCTGAACCAATACAGCCTAAATGAGAATGTGCCAATCTAGCCCACACACACACACTGACTAATCTTCCCATTCCCCTCCCACTTTCACCCTTCTACACGTACAGCCTGAGGCGGGGCTCCACACATCTGACAAAGTAGTCAAAGTCATCATCCTCGTCCTCGTCGTCCCACTGTCTCCAGATGTGTTTGTAGAAAAACCTAAGAAGAAAAAGGTTTGAGACAGTTCAGACAAGAGATTTCACAGCACAGAAGCAGAACCAGTTGCTCCAGTGTATTATCGGTCTGTCACACCACAAAATTTGAACACACCCTTCTGTTATTTAGTATCACATAAGAACTAGTCCATATATTTTTTTTCTGCCGCTCTAATGTGACGGGTGATGTCGGTTCTGTCTCATCTGTCAAATCAAACTTTGTCACATGCGCCGAATACAACAAGGGTAGACCTTACCGTGAAATGCTTACTTACAAGCCCTTAACCAACAGTGCAGTTCAAGAAGAGTTAAGAAAATATTGACCAAATAAACYAATGTAAAAAATTATAGAAAGTAACACAATAAAATATCAATAACGAGGCTATATAACTTACAGGGTACCGGTCCCGAGTCAATGTGCAGGGGTTAGGGATGAAAGTAGAGGTCTACCGATTATGATTTTTCAACGCCGATACCGATTATTGGAGGACCCAAAAAAAAAGCCGATACCGATTAATCGGCCGATTTTTAAAATGTGTTTGTAATAATGACAATTACAACAATACTGAATGAACACTTATTTTAACTTAATATAATACATCAATAAAATCAATTTAGCCTCAAATAAATAATGAAACATGTTCAATTTGGTTTAAATAATGCAAAAACAAAGTGTTGAAGAAGAAAGTAAAAGTGCAATACGTGCCATGTAAGAATGCTAAAGTTTAAGTTCCTTGCTCAGAACATGAGAACATATGAAAGCATGTGGTTCCTTTTAATATGAGTCTTCAATTTTCCCAGGTAAGAAGATTTAGGTTGTAGTTATTATAGGAATTATAGGACTATTTCTCTCAATACCATTTGTATTTCATATACCTTTGACTATTGGATGTTCTTATAGGCACTTTAGTATTGCCAGTGTAACAGTATAGCTTACGTCCCTCTCCTCGCTCCTACCTGGGCTCGAACRAGGAACACATCGACAACAGCCACCCTCGAAGCAGCGTTACCCCTGCAGAGCAAGGGGAACAACTACTCCAAGTCTCAGAGCGAGTGACGTTTTAAAACGCTGTTAGCGCGCACCCCGCTAACTAGCTAGCCATTTCACATCGGTTACACCAGCCTAATCTCGGGAGTTGATAGGCTTGAAGTCATAAACAGCGCAATGCTTGAAGCATTGCGAAGAGCTGCTGGCAAAACACACCAAATTGCTGTTTGAATGAATGCTTACGAGCCTGCTGGTGCCTACCATCGTTCAGTCAGACTGCTCTATCAAATCATAGACTTAATTATAACATAATAACACACAGAAATACGAGCCTTTGGTCATTAATATGGTCGAATCCAGAAACGATCATCTCGAAAACAAAACATTTATTCTTTCAGTGAAATACGGAACCGTTCCGTATTTTATCTAACGGGTGGGAGCCATAAATCTAAATATTACTGTTACATTGCACAACCTTCAATGTTATGTCAAAATTACGTAAAATTCTGGCAAATTAGTTCGCAACGAGCCAAGCGGCCCAGTGTTGCATATACCCTGACTCTGCGTGCAATGAACGCAAGAGAAGTGACACAATTTCACCTGGTTAATATTGCCTGCTAAACTGGATTTCTTTGAGCTAAATATGCAGGTTTAAAAATATATACTTCTGTGTATTGATTTTAAGAAAGGCATTGATGTTTATGGTTAGGTACAGTCGTGCAACGATTGTGCTTTTTTCGCAAATGTGCTTTTGTTAAATCATCCCCCGTTTGGCGAAGTTGGCTGTCTTTGTTAGGAAGAAAGTCTTCACACAGTTCGCAACGAGCCAGGCGGCCCAAACTGCTGCATATACCCTGACTCTGTTGCAAGAGAAGTGACACAAAGAAATTCATGTTATCAGACAATATTAACTAAATATGCAGGTTTAAAAATATATACTTGTGTATTGATTTTAAGAAAGGCATTGATGTTTATGGTTAGGTACATGTTGGAGCAACGAGCATCGATTATATGCAACGCAGGACACACTAAATAAACTAGTAATATCATTAACCATGTGTAGTTAACTAGTGATTATGATTGATTGATTGTTTTTTATAAGATAAGTTTAATGCTAGCTAGCAACTTACCTTGGCTTCTTACTGCATTTGCGTAACAGGCAGGCTTCTCGTGGAGGGCAATGTAATCAGGTGGTTAGAGCGTTGTACTAGTTAACCTGTCGTTCTGCCCCTGAACAAGGCAGTTAACCCACCGTTCCTAGGCCGTCATTGAAAACAAGAATGTGTTCTTAACTGACTTGCCTAGTTAAATAAAGGTGTAAAAAAATATATATATACAAATCGGCCAAATCGAAATACCGATTTCCGATTGTTATGAAAACTTGAAATATGCCCTAATTAAATCAGCCATTCCGATTAATCGGTCGACCTCTAGATGAAAGGGTTACCGGCTTCACGATGAACCACGGTAAAAATCCAGACGATAATTTTTACTATCATTAAAACCGTGTTTGATTACCACGGTTTGAAAAACTCACTGTAAATACTGTCCAGCATCAACRAAAGTTAGCATTGTCTGATGCAGGCGCAGCATGCAACGTGGGTTTTGTTGTGTGTGAAAACATGACGGAAGGCAGTGACATCCCTCGGGAGATTTTTCAGCATTCTAAGAGGACCAAATCTGAAGTGTGGTCGTATTTTGATTTTCAGGGGAACTTAATCGAAGATGGTAACCCTGTCTGCAGAACATGCAAATAAAAAAATTGCTGCGAAAGGGGGCAACACTTGTGACCAACACCCACTACTTTATAGCGAATGCAAGGCAAGCTTTTACCTCAATGCATGATGTGGGGACTTCGGAATGGGTGAAAAATGCCATGGTTTGTCTGTTTAACTTGCAAATAGCTTGTCAATAACGTAGACTGAAGCTTTCAGTGTTACCTACTCTTGTAAAAACACTACACGTTGTTCTGCTGCTGTATGCGTCATGTGTCTGCAGACTCTATTCACCCATTACACAAGTTATGTACAGCCAGAWGAGGACTTCCTAGGTTCTGGACTTTCTAGGGAGTTTTTCCTAGCCACTGTGCTTCTACACATGCATTGCTTGCTGTTTGGGGTTTTAGGCTGGGTTTCTGTACAGCACTTTGTGACATCAGCTGATGTAAGAAGGGCTTTAAAAATCAATTTGATGTAGTTTAGTCACCCAAACAACATATTTTGTTCATTTACAATCCGGCAGACTTGGTTGTAAAAGTGTTCCAACAGGAGAAACACTATAGACTCCTATACCCCTCACAGCTTGCCTACGGAGCTGTGAGGGGAACGGCACCTCCGTACCTTCAGGCTCTGATCAGGCCCTACACCCAAACAAGGGCACTGCGTTCATCCACCTCTGGCCTGCTCGCCTCCCTACCTCTGAG